>NC_091127.1:33710390-33790390 GCF_040183065.1 Periplaneta americana | reverse complement strand
GGTACTTTATTAATAACAGTTCAGTCACACGGAAACAGCATACGTGGATGTGGCAATGGCTATTTTATGTAGCCACAATCGCTACGAGCCATCTTTTACTGGTCCTCCCACTCAGAGAGGTTTTATAATCTTGTTTAGTTCGCAGTTCACTTGTTTGTCAGTGCATGACATTACGGCCAAGGTTCCAGCGCCGACTGTATCAACACAGATGCAAGACCTCGCGTTCGAGATGGACGTAAGCTACACTCTTGCATGCAACTGATATCTTGTTCCCTTTTATGAGGAATTCTCTGATATAAAACAAGCATCCTGTCGTGATATTATGTTACAATTAAGATTCTGTACTCGGGCTGTGATCTACTTCAACGTCGAAAAATAAGTTTAGTCTTGTTTTGCTGTTTATAAAAATGAGGATTCTTCGACGTGTTCCATTCTCAGATTTAGAAAAATTCTGAATAAAACTGAACATTTATAAGCGATGAACTTCTTGGTTATCCAACAAGCTCATCATACGAGAAGGTACGGAACAAACAAACAAGTATTAGGTGGGGTGTGATTTTAAGAGGGATGATGGGTGAAATTTCTATTCTATACATTTTTCAAGCTATGTCCTTGATTTTTTGTAAATGTAATCACGGTGTGATAGATAATGATGTTTTATTTCTTTGAGTCAATTTTAGTTTCAGAGTTATTAACAAAAATACTTACTTACAAATGGCTTTTAAGGAACCAGGGGTTCATTGCCGCCCTCACATAAGCCCGGCATCGGTCCCTATCCTGTGCAAGATAATCCAGTTTCTATCATCATATCCCACCTCCCTCAAATTCATTTTAATATTATCCTCCCATCTACGTCTCGGCCTCCCCAAAGGTCTTTTTCCCTTCGGCCTCCCAACTAACACTCTATATGCATTTCTGGATTCGCCCATACGTGCTACATGCCCTTGCCCATCTCAAATGTCTGGATTTAATGTTTCTAATAATGTCAGGTGAAGAGTACAATGCATGCAGTTCTGCGTTGTGTAACTTCCTCCATTCTCCTGTAACTTCATCCCTTTTAGTCCCAAATATTTAAGAACCTTATTCTCAAACACCCTTAATCTCTGTTCCTCTCTCAAAATGAGAGGCCAAGTTTCACAACCATACAGAACAACCGGTAGAGTTACTAACAAAAATATTTAAAAACATCTTCCTTTATTTCAAAATGAAATGTATCACTCAATTTTTAAGTAAAAGTTTGGATTTTTTTTTGCAAGACCAGTGGCATATTTAGAATAACATCGCGCATTAGTTTTTCTTATATCTTTACTACAAAAGGGGCAAAAATGTTTATAATTACTGCATATCTAAAAATAGAAATTTTTCATTCCCTCTACAAATATTTCATTTCTTACTTCAAAAATTTATTCATTTACTCACAAAATCCATGCGCTATTTTGTTAACCACAGTGTACAGAACATGCAGTAAAAATTTCATGTTCCTATCATCAAAATTGTAAGAGCCTTTACACTTAGAACCTAACGAAATGTGCTGAAAAAGTAAGTGTGAGAAAACAGCTTGTAAAATTGGCATGGAATTGAAGTTCAAGGGTGCAACCATTTATATATTGTATAATTTTTAGGCTTTCGAGCCCCGAAAAGCATTGAAACTTACTCAACATATAACTTAAATAAAGATCGCTGATTAATTTTTACAAGAAAACGAAAATGCGATTTTTGACTGAAAATGACTAGAATGAACAAAATTTACACTTCATAACATATTATCAAATGGCTTTGAAATATAGTATATATGTATGTGTATGTAGGTATCAATGGAATTGAGATTTATATATTTAAAATAAAAATAAAAATAATACCGACAACTGAAAGCAGGTCACGTAGAGTATCATTTTTAATTTTGATTATTTGAAAGACCATTAATTATTATTAATTTTACCAACATTCAGTTTCTGCATTTTGAAGTAATAAATTGTGTTCAAAAACCACATTTTTCGCATCATTGTGTGTATTGACCTCCATAAGATTTTAATTGAGCCTCAAAAAACATAATAAAAAGTCCTGCTCATCTTTAAAGTTTACTCTTTCCAACAGTATATTCAACAGTAATCTCACTAGAGGTTTTGATTTATCTAGATAAAATCAAAACTCGAGTGGGATTTAATTGACTATTACACGATTAGAAGAAAGTAGGCTATATAAAGATTAGAAGTAACAAAGTGTACAATAAAATATTAATTGGCTTACGAAAATACAACTGTCTTCAAATGTATTATTGTACCATCTCAACTTTACGCTAGATGGCAGTAGTGTTTTATGATGATGTTTTCTTGTTACCGGTATCAGTTGTGCCAACTATGGAATCATCATTGAACTCTGTGGACTGTTACTAGTCAAGAAGGCTTTGTTGATTCAGTTTCATTTTTATTAAAACATTTGCAGTCCATTTCAATCATCCGGATCCCAGTAATCAACGTCACTTGACAGATGATTTTCAATAAATCTTAGTATTAAACAATCTCTGTTACGTGACTATCCATAATATATAGCAGAAGCTATAACAAACATAACCTAAATAATATAAACAAGTGTTAGAAAAGTTTTAATTAGGGATGATGAAATAAGCAAGAAACGTTTTAATTAACGATGATGAAATAAAAAATAAACATGGATAATTTTAAAAGAAACAATTATTGAAAGTACAATTTTCAAATTTGAATGTTTTGGTGGTTCAGTTCATGTTATATTGCACGTGTGAGTAAAAGAAGTGAACTCGTTGGTGTACATGGTGTATCCCTCAACTCATTCAGGATTTCCGAATGGTGCTCTTCATATATGACTAGTGATCTTTATTAATTCTTGTTCTTGAATGCCAAAATGCGAGTCATATTTGAAAGTGATGTGCATCGACTGGAGTGGTTTGTAATTTTCTGTTTTTTGACGGCCAGACCAGTGCAGTTTGAAATGTTGACAAACAAAGAAACAAATGCTAGGGTAGTGATAAAAATAAACAAATGCTAGGGACGCGATAAAATTAAACAAATGCTAGGGACGCGATAAAATTAAACAAATGCTAGGGACGCGATAAAATTGTGCGATAAGCGGCCATGATTGGTTTAAAGACGTCCTTTCGTACCGTTTTATTGGTCGAAAGTAGTGTGACGTAGTAAAAGTGTAATAGTCATTATACATTAATGTTATGTATTGCCATTTTTTAGCCCACTGTGACATCACGATTGTTTAATTCATGATGTTGACCGTTGAGCTATTATTAGAGTAAGAACTTCAATTTTTGAGTAGGCACAGAGCCTAAAGACGGTCCCTTTTTAAAGTGTGGTCGTCTACGTCTGTCTTCTATGTATCTGGAACCAAATCTTCAAACTTCATAATTTCACACGTGTTAATTTAATGACCGTGGCCTCCTCTATTAACTTCTGAAAAGTTCAATATGTCGTTAAGGTGCAACACACTTCCGGAGTTGAAGTGTCATCGTCTGCTTCATAGATAACCCATGCTGCTCTGTGAACCTAGGTCATGTAGCCTTCCTCGCCCACACTGCAATAATTGCATCTAATTTTATTGCCATTGTCCAGGGTCGCACGTCGCCGCATTACCTTCACTAAGACACGGTCAATAAACACTCAGAATATAAACTGTCTCGTAAGTAAACGGTGTCATGTACACGGCACATCATTAATTCTAAATTATTCTGATTTCTGAGCAATAACTAAAAAACTCTTTTCACATGTACAGGAAATATGTCTAATTCACGATTACGTTCTTACAGATGATTTTCTTCTATGGGTGATGATAACTGATAAAGGTTTAACTACAGAGAAGACAAGAAATCAGTATTATTAGGTCTAATATGCAGTGCCGTTCATGGCACTGCATGAAGATACGCTCAGGTCAACTACACCTTAAAATAAACGATGCCTCCCACATTTTTCTACAAAATTGTATAGGAAGATCTTTCGTAAAAATATGTAGTTATAAATTAAGTTCTTATGCTGTCACAGGCAATGGTACTTATGCCACTTCTCGTTCTAAGGTCATGTTAATTCACATGCAATAATTCATACGCAACAGGGTATAAGGTAATTGTTACAAGAATTTTCGTTTTCGGATATTTTTTGTGAACAATAATTTTCTAACAACTTTTTTTTGTCTAATTATGATGAAGTTCAAGCTTCTTTTGTACGGGTATTTAATTTCCACTATATTTTATGAAAGAATGAATTAATAATAAAATCATATACCAGAATCTTCTGACAATTTTGTCAAAGGGTTCGTAAAAACGCATTACTTTAATAATAATAATAATAATAATAATAATAATAATAATAATAATAATAATAATAATGGTTTTTATTTTCCCTGGCAGTGTTAAGGCCATCAGGCCTTCTCCACGCAACCAGGATCAAAGGACATACAGGGAAACACATGCATACTAAATTATAGTAAAATATTATAATTCAAGTCTATATTTCTTGGAATAATGGGCTATAAATATGCATGTGAATAAAACTCATCCATCAAATACTTGGACAGTAACATGAGCTGCTCCCATGAAGTCAAAAGGAGGATAGCAATGACAAAGGAAGCTTTTAATAAAAAAGGAGCATCTTCTGCGGACCTGTGGAAAAAGAACTAAGGAAGAGACTAGTGAAGTGCTCTGGTATGGAGCGTGGCATTGTATGGGGCAGAAACGTGGACATTAGGCTACGGCGAAGGGAAGTGAAGTGAAGTAAATAGAAGCATTTGAAATGTTGATATGGAGAAGAATGGAACGTGTGAAATGAACGGACAGAATAAGAAAATAAGCTGTGTTGGAAAGCGTGGGTGAAGATAGAATGATGCTGAAACTCATCAGGAGCGAAAAATGAATTGGTTGGGTCACGGGCTGAGAAGAAACTACCTACTGAAGGATGCACTGGAAGGAATTGTAAACGGGAGAAGAGTTTGGGGAAGAAGAAGAAATCAGATTACAGACGACATTAAGATATATGGATCATATGAGGAGACAAAGAGGAAGGCAGAAAATAGGAAAGAATGGAAAAAGCTGGGTTTGCAGTGAAAGTCCTGCTCTTGGGCAGAACACTGTATGAATAAATGAATGAGCTGTTTAGAATAAAGTCTACACCAGCGGTCATCAGCACAGTGCACCCTCGGGCTAGCGTCTTTTACCCGCGGATAAGAGATGCACTGGCGTGCATCGTGGCTGCTGGCTGGTATGCTTTCTACCTCTCGCTTTTGCACGACGGTGCATATTCCTATACACTTCTTACCCTTTACCCACTTCAGCGAGTGCTGACGACTACTGGATCTACACAGTCGGTGGGTCTGTCAGTGAGTCCAGTACACCAGCGAGTCCAGTCTGTCAGCGAGAGTCCATTATGTCAGCGAGTCCAGTGTGTCAGCGAGAGTTCAGTCTGTCAGCGAGTCCAATCTGTCAGCGGGAGTTCAGTCTGTCGGCGAGTCCAATCTGTCAGCGAGAGTTCAGTCTGTCAGTGAGTCCAGTGTCAACGAGTCCAGTCTGTCAGCGAGTCCAGTCTGTCAGCGAGAGTCCATTATGTCAGCGAGTCCAGTGTGTCAGCGAGTCCAGTCTGTCAGCGAGTCCAATCTGTCAGCGAGAGTTCAGTCTGTCAGTGAGTCCAGTGTCAACGAGTCCAGTCTGTCAGCGAGAGTTCAGTCTGCCAGCGAGTCCAGTGTGTCAGCGAGTCCAGTCGGCCAGTAACTTAAATACTATCGATCAGTCAGTTGATTCAGCCAATCCAATATGTTAATACTCAGTTCAATTGAGTAGTGAGCTCAGTCAATCAGTCATCTGTTTTGTCAGTCCAGTCAGTCAGCATTAAAAACTACTGACCAATGTAAAATTTACATAAATTTAATTTTAATTAATTTATTAACTCTGAAGCCTATACTTTCATGTTCTGGTGCATTTAAACTAATTTCAAATATTAATCATTGTTGTATATAAAATTATTAATATTGCAAAGAAGACAAAATCGTACTTGAAGGCATACAGTAGGTGGTTTCTAATTTACTTTAACTGGTTCAAGAAATAGCTTATTTAGAATCATGATGTAAATACTCCAAATCTATTAAAAAAAAACATGAAAAAACACTCTCTACACATCGCATAAAAATAACGAAACATTTTATACGCAGTTTATAAAATTACTTTTCCTCAACTTAACGGAACAAACAAACAAATATCTGCTGCGGATTGTCTGATATGGACACAGTTGGTATCCCTGCTCTCCTCCATGCAACCTCTGCGACCAAGAGCTTCTTCCCTTCACTGCCAAATGCCAATGGTCACTGTTCCGCTTTCACTGAGTTCATACAACCCATTATGTGCAAATATTACAGAAAGTTAGCGCTACAGAGATGCACACGCGATTACCATCAGTTTAAGCGCACAACACAATGGTCAAGATGTAAAGAAGAATTCGCTGTTTTAACCGTATGTTGGAATGTTAACATCACGAAACTATCTGCAGGTTCCATCATCATGTATGTATCACCAGAGGCGCAGTTGGAAAAATTATCTCTCTAACTTTTGAGTGAAGTTGTTCATAGATTTCAAAAAGACGTCTGACTCAGTTAAGAGAGATGTTTTATATAACACTATTATTGAATTTGTTATGCTCAAGAAACTAGTTCGATTAATAGGCCTACGTATGGAAAAGTGTCTCAGTGAAACGTACAGCAGAGTCGGTATAGGCCAGTTTCTGTCTCACGCTTTTCCAATTCACTGCGGGCTAAAGAAAGGAGATTCATTATTTTTCAACTTCACTCTAGAATATGCCATTAGGAAAGTTCAGGAAAACAGAGAGGGATTGGAATTGAACGGGTTACATCGTGACGTGAATGTGTTAGGAGAAAATCCACAAACTATTAGAGAAAACACGGGATTTTACTTGAAAATAGTAAAGAGATAGGTTTGGAAGTAAATCCCCGAAATACAAAGTATATAATTATGTCTCGTGACCAGAACATTATACGAAATTGAAATATAAAAATTGGAAATTTATCCTTTGAAAAGGTTAAAATATCTTTGAGCAACAGTAACAAATATATATCCCATTCGGGAGGAAATTAAACGCAGAATAATTAGCCTATGGGAAACGCCTGCTATTATTTGGTTGAGAAGCTTTTGTCATCGAGTCTACTCTCAAAAAAGCTGAAAGTTGGAATTTATAAAACAGATATAGGCCTATTACCGGTTGTTCTGTTGTGAAACTTGGACTCTCACTTTGAGAGAGGAACAGAGGCTAAGGGTGTTTGAAAATAAGGTGCTTAGGAAAATATCTGGCGCTAAAAGGGATGAAGTTACAGGAGAATGGAGAAAGTTACACAACACAAAAGAATTGCACGCATTGTATTCTTCACCTGATATAATTAGGAACATTAAATCCAGACGTTTGAGATGGGTAGGGCATTTAGCACGTATGGATGAATTCATAAATGCATATAGAGTGTTAGTTGGGAGGCCGGAGAGAAAAATACTTTTGGAGAGGCGGAGACGTAGATGGGAGGATAATATTTAAATGGATTTGAGGGAGGTGAGATATGATGGCAGGTACTGGATTAATCTTGCTCAGGATAGCGACCGATGGCGAGCTTATGTGAGGGCGGCAATGAACCTCTGGGTTCTCTAAAAGCCATTTATAAGTAATTAACTCTTGAGTGACATAAAGCTGATGATGGAACATCATTTTATAAGAACTTAAACAGTTTCGAAATATCGAAAATATTAAAACTCTACTCGGTTAGCACGTCTGGCCGCGAAACCAGGTGGCCCGGGTTCGATTCCCGGTCGGGGCAAGTTACCTGGCTGAGGTTTTTTCCGGGGTTTTCCCTCAACCCAATACGAGCAAATGCTGGGTAACTTTCGATGCCGGGCCCCGGACTCATTTCACCGGCATTATCACCTTCATTTCATTCAGACGCTAAATAACTTAGATGTTGATAAAGCGTCGTAAAATAACCCAATAAAAAAAAATAAAACTCTACACAAGATCCAATGTCACAAACTATTTTTCACTAACCAATAACTAATGAAGATTAAAATCTCGTAAGGATGAGGAGGTGGTCGGATATTAATAAGTACGTTTATAGAAATAGCAAGAAATCCTTTTTTCTCACCCCAAGATTCACCGTTACATCAGAATAACTTAAGTACTTCAGTAGGATATGCCGATAATGGAACAATAATGAAAGACAGAAATATTTGAAGAAAATCTGTTCTGCCGTAGCTTTTTCCTTAAATATCATACAGAATCTGAGGAGAATCAAACCCAAATATTTTTTATAATAAATTGTTTCCACGCTTATTGATCTAAATGCGAAAATGTTACAGTATAATGCATAAATGTCTGTGAGTACGTGTGTCGTAAATATTTAATGTCTTCAATGATTATTAAGAAGAGATCTCTGACTACAGCATGCAGAGAAAATGTCATTATCATCCATGTTTCCAAATAAAGGTGTTAATCGTATACAATCACACAAGTAACTTAAATGTTAAACAGGCAAGGTGAACAATTATCGGATGACATCAGCAATCGAAATATTAACTTGTCTCAACAACTGTAAAACTTTCATATTTGTCCTTTCGATTTATAACGTGTCTTCTTCAATGACAGTAATAAGTAAGTGTCTGGGAATAAACACATATGTAAAATGAAGAGAAAGGAATTTCAGTTTCACCTAAGAGAAGTCCGAATATTCTCATGCATATAATTTCTTTTTGCGGTGCTCGCGATCTGGTAGACAACACTGAATCACGGTAGTGGTTTCGAAACCCACTTAGGGTGTGACAACCCAAGTATAGAGATCCGTAACATTCGTGAGATGCGATAATGCGGATTGTTATCATTTGCCAGTTTTTTGCACCATTTCTTTATACTTCCTTAAACCCAGAAAACTTACTTTTGAATCGCGAAATAAAATAAAAAATATAATTCAAGTTTTTAAAAAAATAGCAGAAATAGGCCTACTTGTTTTATTCGCAAAATCTTAACAATAATAATAATAATAATAATAATAATAATAATAATAATAATCCATGGCGCTACAGCCCGTGAAGGGCCTAGACCGACCAGCCGGCTGCTGGCCTCACGCCCACATGCCGAAGCAGAGGTGGACGATCATCCAACCAGAATGGAGGTATCGTGTGGTTAGCACGATGATCCCCCCAGCCGTTATAGCTGGCATTCGCAACCGGATTTCGCTACCTATCGTAGCTCCCCAAGTGCATCACGATGCTGGGTGGGCACCGGTCCCATACATTGGCCGAAATTTCATGAGAAAATTTCTTCCTCCATGAGGACTCGAACCAGCGCGCATTCCGTAACGCGAGTCCTAGATAGGATGACTTAGACCGCGACGCCACGGCGCGGGACGATAGGTATTTTAAATAATATTTTCATAATTTTTCTTTCTTTCCGATCGCACAATTCGATTCGCCATTTTGCTAGCAAATTAATTTTATTTATTTATTTATTTATTTATTTATTTATTTATTTATTTATTTATTTATTTATTTATTTATCATAACTTATAGATAAAACGCATAATACAGAATAATACATCAGACTACAGAATATAATTACAACAACAGAAATAGAAATACAATAATAAATCAATATAAAAAGATGATAAAATAATATTAACAAAATCTGAGGACCGAATGAACCAGCAGTGTGTTAAAATTTATATAAATTGTAAAAATAAAATTTATATAAATTGTAAAAACTGTAAAAAATTGATGCTGAAAATGCTGCACATAGGAGTACTACTCTTATCGTGTTTAGGCCGTAATATCTAAATCCAGGATTATAAAACTTAAAGATATATTAAAATAACACCTCCAAACTGGCAATAACACCGGAATTTTAAAAATTTAAAACGACACGGAACTGTAACAATATAGTATTCTGTGCTGTTTAGGGTGGAGACTCGGTGCCAGGAGATTCCATGTTACAGGAGTCTGCCAATTCCTCTTATAGTGAGCCACGTTCGGAAGAAGTTGTGATATGGGCGACGTCCATGGTCAATTCCTGTCTGTAGACCCGAAAAAGAAAGAAAAAATAAAAGAAGAAACAGGAATAGAAAAATTAAGGAAAGACTAAAAGAGTTTAAGAAAGAGAAAAGGAGAACAAAGCAGGAAAAGATAAGCCAACGAAACAAACAAACAAAGAAAAGAAATGAGCAACTGAGAATGGAAGTGATGTAAGTCAAAAATGGATACTGAGAGTTAAAGTAAACATACTGTAAAATACAGCGCAAAACAGCAATTAATATTAAATTTATTTGAACTATTAGTAGTCAGTAGATAGCACGAAGGACATATTAATTGCCATTTTGCGCTGTATATTACAGAATTTTTACTTTAAACCTCAGTACCCAATTTTGACTTACATCACTTCTGCTCTGAACGGCTCAAATAGTAGAAAGAAAGAACGAACAGAAGAAACAATATAAAAGTAAAAAGATAACGCGAGAGGAAGAAAAACAGTGGAAAAAAAACGCAGGAAAAGCGAATGAAGTAAGGAAGATAAAAGGAAGTAAGAAAGCGTCAAGAAAGAAAAGAAAACAAACTTATAGATAATAAAAATGAAAAGTAAAAAAGGAAGTCGGCCTGGGTGGCACAGTCGGTAGAGTGCTGCCTTCTGTGCCCGATGTTACGGTTTGATCCTGGTCCAAGTCGATGGCATTTAAGTGTGCTTAAATGCTACAGGCTCGTGTCAGTAGATTTACTGGCATGTAAAAGAACTCCTGCGGGACACACTGACGACGCTGATATAACCTCGGCAGTTGTGAGCGCCGTTAAATAAAATGTAATTAAATAATTAAGGAAAGGGAAAGACAAAAGAAAATTAAGATATGGACGAATTGAAAAGAAATTAAAAGAAAGCGGGAGAGCACAGTCTACTATATACAGTCACGAAGCTCAATACGTAGTAAATATGCATCCATAGATAGTTGCTAACCACTAGGATCGCTAATATCGCCTCATTACAGACAATGCGAAATAGTACCGGCTCAGTGTATTGTTCCTAGCACCCTTACAACTCACGCTCGAGAGAGCTGAGAAGAAATTGAGGCCAGAAAGAAAGCAAAAAAAAATGGGGGAAAGAAATAAAGAAGGACATAATAAGAAGAGATATAGGAAAAGAGACCTGAAAAAATTAGTACAGGAAGAAATAAATAAGGAAGAGAAAAGGGAAAAATAAAGGCATGCAAGAAATAAAGAGAACAGGAAAATGATGTAGTTTAAAATAATAATTATTAACATTAACAATTCCATAACGGGAAATTTGTATTCACTGTTAGTAACATTGACGAGATGAAATTAATTCTTAATTTTTATGTAATTTGCATCAGGAAGGTGCACTGAACGGATTTTTGTAATGCTGCCAAAGTAAAACGCTGTCATAGTGAAGTGTATTGATTTACTGCAGCTCTTTTTTTGTTAGATGCTATCCTTGTCATGATTTAGTCTTTTGCCCTTTCGAGCGATATTAACGTTCCTCTACAAACCAGACAGGAAACTGGTAAACCTGTAACATCCACTTTCAACTACAGAGGCTATCCAGAGACAAGGGACTTATGTTGCTGCGGTAACGGACAGCGACAGAGGGTTCAGAAGGCTGTGGAAGCCAAAGTGCCCAGAGAATGCTCTATTTTTTTAACCAGACATCTTACAGAATGAGAAATCAGACGACTGAGCTACGGTTAGGAATATACAACGAATAAGATATACCTGTAGCCAGCACGATCGACGTCTGATCAATATTTAATATAAAACTGTAGGTACGTACTTCGACTTCCTGCATCAAATAACTATTCATACCATTTGCGAGACCTGTAAATAGTTTCTAGATTACATATTACACTACGGGACATAATAATAATAATAATAATAATAATAATAATAATAATAATAATAATAATAATAATAATACGAAATATAAATAAACAAATATAAAACATGAACATAATAAATTGCAAATTTATCTCTTAAAAGGTGGAAAATTCAAGTAGGTCTACCTTGGAGCAAGAGTAACAAATATTAATGACACACGAGAGAAAATTAAAGGCATAATAAATGTGGGAAACGCCTGTTATTATTCGGTTGAGAAGCTTTTGTCATCCAATCTGCTCTCCAAAAAGCTGAAAGTTAGAATTTATAAAACAGTTGCATTACCGGTTGTTCTGTGTGGTTGTGAAACTTCACTTCTCACTTTGAAAGAGAAATAGAGATTAAGAGTGCTTAACAATAAGGTTCTTAGGAAAATATCTGGGGTTAAAAGGATGAAATTACAGGAGAATTGCGAAAGTTACACAACGCAGAACTGCACGCACTGTATTCTTCACCTAACAAAATTAGGAACATTAAATTCAGACGTTTGAGATGGGCAGGGTATGTAACATGTATGGGTGAATCCAGAAATGCATATTGAAGACCTGAGGGAGAAAGACCTTTGGGAAGGCCAAGACGTAGATGGGAGGATAATATTAACATGGATTTGAGGGAATTGCTCAGGACAGGAACCGATGTCGGGCTTATGTGAGAGCAACAATTAACCTCCGGGTTTCTTAAAAGCCATTTGTAAGTAAGTAAGTAAGTAAGTAAGTATCATTAAGATGTACAAGTCATTGAAGTAATTTCGGGAAGGAAACATCCAACAGACATTCACAAGTCGAGAAGATTCCTGCATAGCGCTTGTACATTGTTTAGTTGCAAAGAACAAACACAATGTAAGATACATACTCAAGATTTCTGATTGGGGTGTGGGGTATAGAATTCTAGATAGGGAATACCATACATTAAATTATTATTATCCTCATTCGATACGGCTCAACGCTTGATTGCACTGAGTTGCTTGTCTTGCATCTTGATCATAATAATAATTATATCCATGAGCAGGCCTAAGATAAGATGTGTAATTCCTAAGTTATTGATTGTTGTCAGCTTGCCGGTGATGATAATACATCAATATTATTTTATTTGCTTACTTTATACTGTACTTTATAAAGTATAATCGTATTAAAGCAATTATATTTTGTGAAGGGGGACAGAAGTTATCCCTGGCAGGGATTTTAATATGAATTCATGAGAAGGGGATAACTTTCCAACAGGTGGGTATCCCCCAATCCCTCCCCCGTTAATTCGCACCCTGCATACTCAGTTCATACGAGAAAATGGTAAATCTATATTATTCTACATAGAAACGAAGGATTACAGTGGAAAATGTGTGTCTTTGGTGAGAAATAGTAATATGCGTTACAAGAGCGGTATGTTGAAATTTTCATGTTCGAGGAAAAGTTTGAAAAAGCGAAACGTAGTTGAGCTTTTTTAATTTCCGAGAATTGAAAGAAAACATACCGCTAGTGTATCGTACATTATTTTGTGCGAAGATCGTTTATTACATACCTGAAAGAGGAATTTCTAATTAGTTGCAACGAAATCTCCATCTTGGTTTCTATTCAATGACGGCAAATTTGCAAAACAAAAATATGTATCTTCAACATTGTTGCTTTAAAACGTTTTCTGTGTTTACTATACTCCAGCAGGCCGTGATATACGTCTGTCTTTTTTTCCCCCCAGTCTATGATGAGTCTGGAATTTTGTTGATTTTTTCACGGCTTCCTTAATGTTACTTGCATCACGAATGCAGTAACTTTAGTGGAGTTGTAGAGTTTACTTAATTTTTGCAAATATTTAAAAACAATAATTAACAGTGCAATTTAGGTGAAATTGCAGTGGTAAGTTTCCAATTTATAATTATTACTATATTGAACGTCTCTGAAAATAATATGTTAAAAGCCTAAAGCAGTAAAATCAATGTCACTTAAGCGATAAGAAGAGGGAAATTGTTGTGTGTGTTAGGTTGGGAATACTGAATGTGGAATTTTAGACTTTCCGCGGATTGGTTTTGTGCGGAAACCAAGCAAATACGCACGATCTCGCACAAACATTTTTATGTCTAGAATTTCATAGCAACAGAGCACAACATTGTTGAGTTTTTTTTTTTTTTTTTTTTTGGTAAACATTTTATCGCCACATAGGTTGGAGTATCAGGTACGGAATAATAACTCTAACAATTCATTTAAAAATATGAACATAAAGTCAGGGAGAGAATGCAACTCCGTCCCTGTTTTCCCAGTAAGCAAGCTTAACTGCGCATTAACGCTGTTTTAGTAACGCCATATTGATAAGAACGCAAAGCACAGCATTGCGCTCGGAAGAGCTCCACAAATAGAACAGCGGTACTTAGGTCAGTGTTGCGCGCAGGATATGGCTTAGTAGGTCGCTCGGTCATTGACTGATGCAAAACGCTTACTCTACTGTAATCGAAAGTGACCGAGTTTTGGCAGACGAAGATACCCGACCGCGTACGGAACTACACGACGCCGCTAAGAGTCAACAGATCTTTCTGTTGTTCTCTCTTTTTGCTGTAATTGATGGTTGCCAAGCGATTGGCCTTGTGCTATTCACTCACAAAGTATCCTCGGCCATAAACAAATATATTCTGCATATTTTTGCCTTTCAGGCTGGATGAACATTGCAGGAACAAAGTTGTTTTCGAGAAGCAATTAGGTTGTTAGGATCTCGCGTACCGCTATAACACACCAACCACATACTAGATGCAACGGTTACACAATAGACCAATAGGAACTGGGATATATGGTTTACTATAAAAACTATAACCGAGCGAGTTGGCTCAGACGGTAGCGTTTGAGACTTGCAATAGGGAGATCCCGGGTTCAAATCTCGTGACTTGCCACTCTGATTGGGGTTTTTCATGGTTTCCCTCAGTCACAAAGGCAAATGCAGGATTGGAAATATGATTCATCACCGCCTCAATCACCAATATCATAAACATTAATCAAAATCTAAAATCACAAGCCATCTATCTCAACAATAGTGACAATGGTCTACTAGTATACCGAAAGATCCTAAAACGTGATATGACCACAAATGTTAAGGCGTATATAAAGAAAAGTATAATGAAAAAAAAATCCTCATGTAAAAAATAACGTCTTTATTTCGTTTATTAACATGCTAATTAACAGCATTTAGCTAATGGCAGGTTAGCACAAGGAATACATATATACACTATAATAGTCATTCAAACTTAAAGGGGTTAGGTACAGCTTACAGCAGTAAAATTTTGGAAATATTCGACATTTTTTTTTCTCCATCACTGTATCTTGTACAATAATGAACATTTGTAGGCCTATGTGTAAAACACTGTCCTTTTGCTATGTGAAAAAAATATTTTTTACGATTTAAAAAAAATATTTTCATTTTTTTTTTCAAAATTCAGTTCACTGTGCAGTGATCAAGTATTTCTCACTTAACTTAAAAACTATCCAACATTCTGTGATGAAATTTTTTGTGTTTATTCATGCATGTCATATCTATAATATGATGCAAGATCACTTCTCTACCTTTCATAGATTATCTGATAAAAAATAAATTCATTCAAAAATGGTGAAATATCAGTATTTTCTTCTAACACAAAATAAAAAAAAAATTATTTATTAAGGGATGTAGTTGAAAGAACATGATATTGTAAACCTGAGTTTCAGCAATAAAATAAATAAGAGAGAACATTAAAAGATAAGTTTATGAGTTATGAGGGAAACACTTCATCACTGCACAGTGAACTGCCACCATTATGAATTTTGAAAAAAGAATATATATATATATATATATATATATATATATATATATATATATATATATATATATATAAGGAGAATAGTGAGAAAGTGGAAGTGAGCGCAAATAGGAATGAGTGAAAATAGTGAGAAACGGATAAGAGAAGTGAACAAGTGACAGCATAAAATTAGTACTAACATTTGAACGTTGGAACAATAAATGAATAAAAGGTCAAAGAACAAATTGGACAAATAATTCAATATGATAATTTATAGAGAAAAATTGAAATTGAGATTTTAGTGAATAGTAGTTAGAGGAAAAGGGGGGTGTGAAAGAAGTATACAATATTAGATATATTAGGATTAATGAACAAATAGAGAATAGCAAATGAAATGTAGGAGAAATACTGAAGGGGAGATTGACCAAGTAACAAAAAAGGTACATAGTGTAACTGGGAGTATTTGTGTAGACGTGTACTGCAAATAATGTGTTATTGTAATAATATGTTAATGGTGGCACCGGATACAGAAATGTGAGGTACGCCATTACATGTAAAGAAGTGCTGTGAAGAAATATATATCATATATCATATATATATCTATATATAACTTTTTTAAATCGTAAACATTTTTTTTTCATGTAACAGAAGTGTAGTGTTTTACACATACGAATTTTCATTATTGTACAAGCTACAGTAAAGGAGGAAAAAACAAGTTTAATATTTTCAAAAATTTTACTGCTGTAAGCTGTACCTAACCCCTCAAGCAATTGACAGAGGCGGCGCTACATAAAGGCGAAATAGGCTGCAGCCTAGGGCGTCGCGTCTGAAAGAGTCTCACACCTGAAAAGGCCGCGCGACTACCACTATTTAAAATTTGATTTTTCATTCAGATACCTATGTTTTCTTTTATTTACGTGTTACTTCTTCCATTTGCATATTCTTATTTATTTTCATCCTTAATGGCATATAATAATAATTGACACCAGAGTCTAGCTTTCAAAGTGCAGCCAACAACGCATTCATTCCTTCCTTCCTTGTCACTCGATCGGCTTTCTTGGAACTCGTATTTCCATTCTTCCCGCTTCACTCGCACGATCGATCAACAATGAGGAAATATTATAAATAATAATAAAAATGAAATAACTATCACAAATTGTTAAATTAAATTTGAAGTGTTCAATGCCTTTTGACATTTTCTGACTGCCAAATATTAATTTACAGTCACTGATAAATGTATCGCACTGCAAGATACCACTCCCCTCTATCTCTCCATAGATATTCTCCTAATTGTCTTCTTTCCATAGCTTCCAGAATGCCCTTTTTCCATGTTGTCACAGGTCTTCCTCTTTTTCGTCTTCCTGATGGGGTCCAATCATATGCCAAACTTGGTAATCTTTCCGTATTCATTCGCATCATATGCTCATACCAGTAGCGGCCGGTGATCAAAATCCTCGGTGAGGCCAGATGCAACTAGTTTAAGTGCCTCCGATAGGAAATGTTTGTTTATGATATTAATTATTATTGTTATTATATTATTAATATCATTATTACTGTATTATTATTATTACTATTATTAGTCTATTCTTATTACTATCAATGAAAAATAATAATTTCACTCACCAAATAAGCTGTTATGCTCTGAGTTTCAGTGATTGTTTCAGTGTGATGAAGCAACCCATATTATGTGTTGAAATTCCCCTTTCTTTCTTTTCTTTTTCTTTTTTTCCTTTGACAGCAACAAACAAGGCCAAGAGAAGTTTATTTTGCATCACATTACCACATAACCATTTATGTTGTCCATACCAGGATGCAATAGAAACTCGCGTTTTAAGATTATGTGTCAGAAAAATTATCAGCGATGTCGTAGGTATCTCGGTAGTCTCTCTCTTTATTTAAAACTTCCTTTCTTTTAGTATTATTTCTTCTCGAAAAAGGACACTCTAATAATGAATTAACTGCACCAGCATTATTTCTCTCATTTGTTTCTGTTTATATTTTCCCGAAATTATATAACAACATTGGCCCAGATTCACTACTGTACTACGAAGTACAATAGTGGAACACCGTCGCTTATGTCATAAACTGAGATATAAGGGGAGAGAATCTCGAGTGGGTTTCTGCCTGCCAAAGAGCTGGAATTTTGTTATTTATGGCCTAGTTAGGAAGACAAGTCACCACTGCTATTCCCACCCTACTCTACCCTTGAGGCCGGCCCATGGATGGGAGGAGTGAAACCTGACCAGGCCAGCCGAATTGTGCCTCAGCTACAACGTTTTAAGCGTAAACTCAAAGCCCGCGAAAGGACATATGCATTAAGCCAAACCCGGCACGAACGATTCTGGCCTCAGGAACAAATTTTACTGCAAAACAGGTCTATATACATCACAAGCCAGACCCGGCACGAGCGATCCCGGCCTCAGGAACAAATTTTACTGCAAAAAAGGTCTATATACATCACAAGCCAGACCCGGCACGAGCGATCCCGGCCTCAGGAACAAATTTTACTGCAAAACAGGATTATATACATCAAAGTTTTCAAATGCTTCTACAGCGATATATGCTTCATTCAAATAACTAATACATTATATAAAAACACAAAATTTGATTTCAGTTAAGCCAAGTGACTGAGGCCCGGCCTCACTTGCCTCAATCAGCCGCCACTGGCTCATACCATATTAGTTGTTTTGTAAATTATAAAGTTTCTAAATGTTCTATTACCTACAGTAGTAATGTGAAGATAAATGCAAATAAGACGAAGAGCATGGTTATAGAAAATAAAATACAGAAGATAAACTTACGAATTCTAAATGAGGCAGTACAGCAAGTGGGTAGTTTCAAATGCAGTACGTGGGACGTACTATAAGCAGTAACATGAGCTGCTGCCAGGAAGTCAGAAGGAGGATAGCAATGGCCAAGGAAGCTTTTAATAGAAAAAGGAGCATCTGCGGACCTCTGGAAAAATAACTAAGGAAGAGACTAGTGAAGTGCTTTTGTATGGAGTGTGGCATTGTATGGAGCAGAAACATGGACATTACGACGAAGTGAAGAGAAGCAAATAGAAGCATTTGGAATCTGAATATGGAGAAGAATGGAACAGCAGCAGCATCAGCAGCAGGATAGTACTAATAACAAACTTGATCATAACACAGAAATGCGATATAATGTCACATTTATATCTTAAGTTAATATTTTTAAATTAGTGTCCTTTCTTAAAGATATAAGGTGGGGGGACTGAAACTAGGTTAGAATATTTCTGTCGCAAAAATAGTTCATGAACTAATTTACATAACCTTTACATGCCACTTTTCTCAACGCATGAAGCACGAAATCAAAAGTTGAGCTAAGATCGAAACTGATTTAGTCAGTCTGTTCACGTGTTTCGATGGTAGGTGTTATAGAACCAAGGTGGTTACAGTACGTTTCCATTCAATAAATATACTGAAGTGAATTAAGTTCAACATAAAGGAAAACATGTTTAACGATAATACTGCAACTTTTTAGAAATAATAATAATAACAATAATAATTTCACTTTAAATATCATACATGATACACTGGGAACCAAACTCGAACTTGTTTTTTAATCTGCATTTAAACGACGCTGCATCAAATGCGAAGTTATCTGGCGTTCGATGGAATTGGTGAGGGCGAGAGGGCATTTGGCCATGGAATTCGCCATGGGATTGCTTGGCATTCACTTTACATCCGGGAAAAACCTCGGAAAAAATCAACCGGATATGAGCTAAAGCGGGATTCGAACCCACGTCCGAGCGCAGCCTCGGATCAGTAGGTAAACGCGCTATCTCCTGAGCTACACAGGTGGCCTCAAACTTATTAATGAAGGCGAAAGTACGGCCTATTATGAGCATGATTGTTACTGGCTCTATTATGACCTGCTCTCATGACCTCACAGCAAAGATTTTCTCAATTTTTGAGAAAGCTACCCCTGAGCTGTTAGACCACACATGGGAGGAATTAGCCTTAAGATATGAACTGGAAATGGTTCCCAAATCTGTGAATTAGTTCCCAGTTCGTCCCAGAGCTATACTCGAGTTGGTTCCAGGTTGATTTCTCCTGTGTACTGCAATTGGTTCCGGCGCTAGATCAAGACAGAAAACATTTCCCTTCCCATTTTATATAGACTTGGGACTGTCAACTACTGTCTACAGTAGTAGGTAGGTTAAAAATATTTCGTGCTTGGCGGACACGCTGCGTCGAACTTCACAATTTTATTTCTGTACTGGTAAAAATTTGAAACAAACGTGTCGCAGGAATGCATATCTACTTACACTGCCATCAGAAAACTTTTCCATCCAATCTTACACAAAAGTTTCCTTTTGTTGCATTATCTTAGGCCTACATTTACTTTTACTCCTAAGCTTAATGTAACCTCCTTCAGAGCATCTGCAAGTGCAAATATATTTGGGTGTGGAGCACAAAAGTGCGCATTAAGTTTACTGTGAAAAGATTCACAACAGTTGGTTGTTCGCTCTAAGGAAGAAGTAAACTCAGCCCATATTGGAGGTAGATGCTCACTTCTTGGTGTAATATAAGTATGGAGGAGATAATCAAAGAACTGGTCCAATCGATCGTCTATAGGTTTGACAGCGATTAACATCCATGTCCCACAGAGCCTGCTACAAAATCACAGCCTTGGATATTTGAACATGGGGAACCAACTCACGTTGATGATATTTGAACATGGGGAACCAACTCACGTTGATGATATTTGAACATGGGGAACCAACTCAAGTTGATGATATTTGAACATGGGGAACCAACTCACGTTGATGATATTTGAACATGGGGAACCAACTCACGTTGATGATATTTGAACATGGGGAACCAACTCACGTTGATGATATTTGAACATGGGGAACCAACTCACGTTGATGATATTTGAACATGGGGAACCAACTCACGTTGATGATATTTGAACATGGGGAACCAACTCAAGTTGATGATATTTGAACATGGGGAACCAACTCACGTTGATGATATTTGAACATGGGGAACCAACTCACGTTGATGATATTTGAACATGGGGAACCAACTCACGTTGATGATATTTGAACATGGGGAACCAACTCACATTGATGATATTTGAACATGGGGAACCAACTCACGTTGACGATATTTAAACATGGGGAACCAACTCACGTTGATGATATTTGAACATGGGGAACCAACTCACGTTGAGGATATTTGAACATGGGGAACCAACTCACGTTGATGATATTTGAACATGGGGAACCAACTCACGTTGATGATATTTGAACATGGGGAACCAACTCACGTTGATGATATTTGAACATGGGGAACCAACTCACGTTGATGATATTTGAACATGGGGAACCAACTCACGTTGATGATATTTGAACATGGGGAACCAACTCACGTTGATGATATTTGAACATGGGGAACCAACTCACGTTGATGATATTTGAACATGGGGAACCAACTCACGTTGATGATATTTGAACATGGGGAACCAACTCACGTTGATGATATTTGAACATGGGGAACCAACTCACGTTGATGATATTTGAACATGGGGAACCAACTCACGTTGATGATATTTGAACATGGGGAACCAACTCACGTTGATGATATTTGAACATGGGGAACCAACTCACGTTGATGATATTTGAACATGGGGAACCAACTCACGTTGATGATATTTGAACATGGGGAACCAACTCACGTTGATGATATTTGAACATGGGGAACCAACTCACGTTGATGATATTTGAACAGGGGGAACCAACTCACGTTGATGATATTTGAACATGGGGAACCAACTCACGTTGATGATATTTGAACATGGGGAACCAACTCACGTTGATGATATTTGAACATGGGGAACCAACTCAAGTTGATGATATTTGAACATGGGGAACCAACTCACGTTGATGATATTTGAACATGGGGAACCAACTCACGTTGATGATATTTGAACATGGGGAACCAACTCACGTTGATGATATTTGAATATGGGGAACCAACTCACGTTGATGATATTTGAACATGGGGAACCAACTCACGTTGATGATATTTGAACATGGGGAACCAACTCACGTTGATGATATTTGAACATGGGGAACCAACTCACGTTGATGATATTTGAACATGGGGAACCAACTCACGTTGATGATATTTGAACATGGGGAACCAACTCACGTTGATGATATTTGAACATGGGGAACCAACTCACGTTGATGATATATGAACATAGGGAACCAACTCACGTTGATGATATTTGAACATGGGGAACCAACTCACGTTGATGATATTTGAACATGGGGAACCAACTCACGTTGATGATATATGAACATGGGGAACCAACTCACGTTGATGATATTTGAACATGGGGAACCAACTCACGTTGATGATATTTGAATATGGGGAACAAACTCACGTTGATGATATTTGAACATGGGGAACCAACTCACGTTGATGATATTTGAACATGGGGAACCAACTCACGTTGATGATATTTGAACATGGGGAACCAACTCACGTTGATGATATTTGAACATGGGGAACCAACTCACGTTATTGATATTTGAACATGGGGAACCAACTCACGTTGATGATATTTGAACATGGGGAACCAACTCACGTTGATGATACTTGAACATGGGGAACCAACTCACGTAGATGATATTTGAACATGGGGAACCAACTCACGTTGATGATATTTGAACATGGGGAACCAACTCACGTTGATGATATTTGAACATGGGTAACCAACTCACGTTGATGATATATGAACATGGGGAACCAACTCACGTTGATGATATTTGAACATGGGGAACCAACTCACGTTGATGATATTTGAACATGGGGAACCAACTCACGTTGATGATATTTGAACATGGGGAACCAACTCACGTTGATGATATTTGAACATGGGGAACCAACTCACGTTGATGATATTTGAACATGGGGAACCAACTCACGTTGATGATATTTGAATATGGGGAACCAACTCACATTGATATTTGAACATGGGGAACCAACTCACGTTGATGATATTTGAACATGGGGAACCAACTCACGTTGATGATATTTGAACATGGGGAACCAACTCACGTTGATGATATATGAACATGGGGAACCAACTCACGTTGATGATATTTGAACATGGGAAACCAACTCACGTTGATGATATTTGAACATGGGGAACCAACTCACGTTGATATTTGAACATGGGGAACCAACTCACGTTGATGATATATGAAGATGGGGAACCAACTCACGTTGATGATATTTGAACATGGGGAACCAACTCACGTTGTTGATATTTGAACATGGGGAACCAACTCACGTTGTTGATATTTTGTTTGGGAACCAACTGTAGAACAGCGTATTCGCAATAGTGGGCATGTTGAGGTCTAATTTGGACAAAAGTCACATTCTCCTATTTAACAATAAATAGCAACAACAGTTCTCATTTTATCACTTTTCATTTTGTCTTCCCAAACGGATCACCCTGTATAATCAATAAGTGATTAATAAACTGAGAAAAATAAAATGGTGAAGAACATTTTGAGGGTGAATACTAGAAGAATTGCAAAATATGTATGGGATAAACCGAGATGATGAAGAAAAAATAAATAAATCACCAAAGTGAAAATCGAACCCATATGCCTCGAGATTGAATTCACGAAAAAGATGCAAGAATATAAGAGCTTACTGAGAGTTTCCAGGCAACGAAATGAGCTAAAAGTGTGCGAATCTGAATATATTTAGAATACTCCCGGCCAGTGAAGCGTTATGCAATTTGAGACGCTATCTATCCTGGTGCGGGCGTCGATGACGTGACTCCGCGACGTCACGAAGGTGAACGCTCTTCTCTCTCCAGCAGCAGCAGCAACTGTGAAAGTTCTCTCCGTAAACAAATGCCGATCGATCCATATTCCGGAGTGCAGACACTTCCTGGGTGAACGACACGTGGATCTCTAGCGTCTCTCTCTCCCAGGCAATTTAATACCGAAGCGATTCATTAGCGGCTCTCAAACAAAGCGAAAGTGAGAGCATTCCACTGCGTCGCTCTGCATCCCACACTACTCGGCTTAACTACGCAATTTCGTTCTTTTGTTATTCTAATTAGCGCAGTGCAGTTGCTATTTATATAGGTTAACTGAATATGATAAAACTCAGACAGTAAATATAGAACGCGTAGGCAGGTCTATGTCGGGAGGTTTTCTAAAATGTCAGATCCAAAACACTTTCTAAAGTTTGCACGTAGATAAATGCTGCAAAGAACGGACGAAACGTAGCTGTATACAAATTGCAAGGCATGAAATATATTTCGAACTAGCCGTATCCGTGCGCTCCGCTGCACCCGTTAGAAATAAATATAAAGTAATTACATAATTAAAATAGGACATTTGATCCAGGGAACATTCGTGATTGATAGAAGGATAAATCGTTTATGTTACTTAATTTAAATTGTATTAAAGAAATTAAAATGCGATCATTTTGATCCAGAGACCACTCATTTGGTCATAAAAATTATTTTAGGAAATACAGGAAACGAATGCCTATCAAGTTTTCTGTGTATAAGAAGCTATTTTAATCTTATCTGTCCTCGATTCACTCAGAAGCTACTGTAATAACATTATAGCACTATGTCCATCTAGATAAACTACACTTTCCAATGGTGAATTAATAATTAATTATACAAATCCGTTAATTTAGCTTCCGACATTACTTCATACAAACACAGAAACATTCTCTGTAGGGTACCGTATGTTTCATAGCTTTCGATTGTTGTCCAAGGCCCCTTATAGACGAAGTCATTTGTTTTTTATTTCATTACATCGCCTTAGATGGTGTTGTTATTGTAATTTTGAAACTCATTTATCTCATTAAATATCAGCCCTATCAAAATTTTGCATGGAATAAAACTTATCGGAAATTACTTTTAAAGAAACTTTCGTTATGTAATATTTTTCATGAAAATTAATAATAAGGGAGATATTTCAATTTATTTAATTCAAGCCCCATTATAATCCCCCTTTTAAATAAAATATTTTGAATGCCATATAGCCTAAATTCTAAGTTACAACTAACTTAATTTATATTCCAATTTTCATATAAATCGGTTCAGCCATTATCGCGTGAAAAGGTAACAAACATCCAGACAGACATACAAACAAAAATGTCAAAAAAGCGATTTTCGGTTTCAGGACGGTTAATTATATATGTTAGGACCAATTATTTTTGGAAAATCGAAAATTACCAGAAAAATTTCGGCTACAGGTTTATTATTAGTATAGATATAAATATACATATTATTTATACATATATATAATATATAGGGTAAAGTTGCCTAATTCCGTGATACGGTTTTTTACTGAATTTCACGGGGTTGGGTATCTTGCTAGGAAGTTCACCGATGTCTCAAAAGTAGGCAAAAGATATAATCTTTCAAGAAAGATGTCTGGCGCTATGATCGAACGGCAAAGCTTTGACTGACATTCAATTTTAAAAAAAGTATCACGGAAATAGGCAACTTTACCCTATATATAGAGTAAATCTTAAGTAATGTCATTAAATTAAGGGTGTTATTCTTTGAGATATTTCAAACAAAAAGTTGTAATATAATTTTGCCCGTTTATGCTTCCTTCCTTTTAGAGATAAAAATTGTTTTATATGAAATATTTTATAGTGTGTTTTGGAAAAGCTATTGATTTAATGCCCAATATGTTTATCAGTTTAAGAGAGCAGCGTATTATGATAATAAATTATTGAAAGAATGTTAATTCCGTTCCTGAAATGTGCAGAAATTTGATCCGAAAAAAATGTAACATTTCGTTCTGAAAAGGAATTTTAAAATGTTATACATGTTGTTTCCGAGGTGGTGTTACAAACTTTCAGGGATGATGGCGGAGGGCACATGTATCAATTTGAGATAAGGAACCATGGTCCGGAAATGACTGAGTAGAAAGTTATAAGCAAAAATAGTATGTATATTTAAAGGACAAAACTAAAATTCTTTCAATAATAATTTATTATCACAATACACTGCTCTCTTAAATTGACTGAGCATACTGGGAATTAAATCATTGGCTTTTCCAAAACACGCTATGAAATGTTTAATATAAAACAATTTTTATCTTTGAAAGGAAGCAAGAATTTTTTTGTTTGAAATAGCTCAAAGAATAACCTCCTGAAAGTAATGACATTACTTACGGTTCACTTTCTTTATACAAAAAACTAACGGCGGGTACTTGACTCGACTCGAAGCCAGTTCTGTAGACCTTTGCTGTCCAGGACGCGTCATAGGAGGCTGGTCTACGTTACACCCACGACAAGATAATTTGTTGGAATGCCATAAGGGGAATCAGAGATCCCGGTGAAAACCCCTGTGTTACCTAGACTATGGGCTTATCCGACAGACATTAGAATACCCAGATTGCTTTTTTTCAAGGATTTCATGTGATGATCTTACTGTTTAAGGCTGGTTCACAATAAACCGTGAACGGAAACGACAACGAGAACGAGAACGGAAATGTTAAAATAAATGTGTTTAAATGTGAGCATTTAGAATTAACTATTGTGAATGCTCACATTTAAATACATTAATTTTAACAATATTTCCGTTCTCGTTCTCTTGTCGTTTCCCTTCCCGGTTTATTGTGAACCAGCCTTTACACTTTGATATTCAATTGCAGTGCGTCCTGTGTTTGTTGGATATAGAAGACTTTTTATTCTTATTCGTTCTTTGAATTGAATAATTCCTAAAGGTGATGTTATCGACAGAATGACACACACTTGTTACTGATGGTACATCTGTTGCATTTCGAGGCAAAGATCTGCATACTAATTGAATTTAATGATGCTTCATTTATGCCTTCTCATTAACGGGAGCTCTTACATCTGTTTACTAATAGGATTTTATTATTATTATTATTATTATTATTATTATTATTATTATTATTATTATTATTATTATTATTAGTTAGAATTTATAAAACAGTTATATTACCGGTTGTTCTTTATAGTTGTGAAACTTGGACTCTCACTTTGAGAGAGGAACATAGGTTAAGGATGTTTGAGAATAAGGTGCTTAGGAAAATATTTGGGGCTAAGAGGGATGAACTTACAGGAGAATGGAGAAAGTTACACAACACAGAACTGCACGCATTGTATTCCTCACCTGACATAATTAGGAACATTAAATCCAGACGTTTGAGATGGGCAGGACATGTAGCACGTATGGGCGAATCCAGAAATGCATAGGCCTATAGAGTGTTAGTTGGGAGGCCGGAGGGAAAAAGACCTTTGTGGAGGCCGAGACGTAGATGGGAAGATAATATTAAAATGGATTTGAGGAAGGTAAGATATGATGATAGAAACTGGATTAATCTTGCTGAGGATAGGGACCAATGGCGGGCTTATGTGAGGACGGCAATGAACCTCCGGGTTCCTTAAAAGCCAGTAAGTAAGTAAGTATTAATATTATTATTATTATTATTATTATTATTATTATTATTATTATTATTATTATTATTGCCGGTATCATCATCATCATCATCACACGTGATATCGCGTGACTTCACGTTGAATGTCAAGTGATGTGAAGAGATTTAACTTATCTCTCTCACAGAAGTTAACGAGTACGTTTCCCGCCTTCTGTTTATTGTATGTCGCTATAAAGGTTGAGTAGCGTCATGCTAAATACATAACCAGACGGCAATAATTACGTATGTGCATGTTATAATTCCCTCATAGTGGGTACGGAACAGGTCGAATGGCTTTATTTTTGAAAAAGTAAGTATAAAACAAATGGCATGCAATAAAATAAATACGCAATTAAATCATAAACCGATTTACATACATACAGCTACATAGAGTGTAAACGATGTAGGCCTAAACTACACAACTTACACAGATAGTACAGCACAGATCACTGGACAAGAAACTTTAGTATGCTTAATTTTTACTCCAGTAGGCTATTGTAACTACTTCCCAGAAAAAATGGTGTAAAATTGAGAAACCCATCTGGGCAGACAAACTACACGGCATGAACCAACAGCAGGATCGGTGGAATTAAACAACTACACCGATGCATGAGGATAAGACACTTTAAATTAGACGACAGGGGGTAAATGGCCTTTCTGTTCAAAGAATTTCTGAAATTCATTTAATTTATGAAAAAGGTACATGTGCCTCGAGGGCAGTGATTAAGAATTTATATTCTATCTTTATCTTAGTTTAACCTCTCCCTTTTAGGTTAATTTACACGATCCACGTCACACGGGCCTTATAAGGCCGCGACCTGTCGGGAGAGGAATTAATCTATGGATCACATACATACTTTTTTGACCACACAAGGACATGGAGGGCCTCCCCGGATGAGGGATCAGCTCAATGCCTGGGCCACCTCCGATACAACATAAACATTTAAGACATTACATAGCATTCACTCACACATATGAAAGGATTAAGGGAAGGATCGCCGTCCACAAGGTACAAACACGGAATTTTCCCTGGAAATAACTGAGGAAACCATGAAGAACCTCAGTTAAGATTGTCGGCCACTGGGATCGAACCCCGGACCTACCGAAAGCAAGACTAGCCCTCTACCACTCCGCTAGCTCCCTCGGTCAAAATTTATATTTCATTGCAATAATATGATAGTGCAAGAGAGAAAAACTTTATTGGATTTTTTTCGGTGGTATGTGATGTACGGTCTGTATAAATTTTGCAGATTATATTGTTTACATCCTGTGGACAGACAAAAAGACAGATAGACAGGGACAAATAAACAAACAGGGATATACAGAGACAGGGATAGATATAAACAAACAGAGACAAGCAGAGACATACAGGGACAGGTGATGACAAACAGGGACCGACAGACAGAGACAAATAGGAACAGACAGGGAAAGTTAGAGACAAACAGGGACAGAGACAGACAGAGACAAATAGGGACAGATAGAGACAGTTAGAGACAATCAGGGACAGATGCAGATAGAGACAAATAGGGATAGACAGGGACAGAGGCAGACAGGGAAAGATAGGGACAAATAGGGACAGACAGGGACAGGTAGAGATAAATAGGGACAGACAGAGACAGACAGGAACAGATAGAGACAGACAGGAACAGACAGAGACAGACAGGGACAGACATAGGCAGACAGGGACAGAGACAAATAGGGACAGAGACAGATAGAGACAAATAGGGACAGAGACAGAGACAAACAGGAACAGATAGAGGCAAACAGGGACAGACAGAGAGAGACAAATAGGGACAGACAGGTACAGGTGATGACAAATAGGGACTGACAGAGACAAATAGGGATAGACAGGAACAGTTAGAGACAAAAAGGGATAGAGACAGATAGAGACAATCAGGGACAGACAGAGACAGACAGGGACAGATAGTGACAAATAAGGTCAGACAAGGACAGGTAGAGACAATCAGGGATAGAGACAGATAGAGACAAATAGGGACAGACGAGACAGCCAGGGATATATAGAAACAGACAGGGACAGATAGAGACAGACATGGACAGGTAGAGACAAACAGAGGCAGAGACAAATAGGGACAGACAGGGACAGGTAGAGACAAACATGGACAAACAGAGACAAATAGGGACAGACAGACAGGAATAGGCAGAGGCAAACAGGAACAGACACAGACAGACAGGGACAGATAGAGAGAGACAGGGCCAGACAGACTCAGATACACATTACACAGTCAGAGATAGACTGGGACAGACTGACAGAGATGGACGGCCTCATAGACAGGCAGATTATACAATAACATTTAAACGCAGTCTCAGAATTGTAGATGCCACTTGCTCCCCACATTCAATCATTTAAAACTGCTTATTCTTGTCCCTAACGCTTTAATAAATATGCTGTCTACAAAGTACGAGTACATTTTATAAGATAAAAAAATAGTAATATTAATAGAATTATTTTATATGTTTAATTTACAACATACATAAGAGTATAGCACAGTAGAAAATCCTGTAAGAACAAGAAATGTGGCTCAGTGAAATACCTGAGGGCTGGAGCAAAACCGTTACATGCATGTTCGTGCAATCTAGGTGGAGTAACAAAGAACAACTCATAAAGATCCTGAACTGGGCATTCAAACAGGGGTCAAGCTCCAGGCAGATTGTAGGCTACTAGTTCATGCTTTTATTCCGTTCGGGCAAGATACGTGAAAGTTTATGTACTGTACAATATTTTACAACATATTCCCACCCTCTCACACAGTTCAAAGCATTGCAGTTATTCGAACCGTGGTCCGTGGAGCGCTTGTGGCCCATCAAAAATTTACCAACTGTATATCCGAAATTTTAAAATAAGCGTAATTCACCTCCATCCTTTATTATAAGGGCTAACGTTATTATTTTATCTCTAGTTCAATGGTTTTCAAATTTTCTGGGTTCCTCGACATCTACATAATTTTCCGCGACTCCTTGTATCAAAAACAGTATAAAGAAGAGTTTCGCGATTGAATATGTGATGGTGAATACAGTGATGATATGATACGAGTAGTTTATTCATGACGGATGAATTAATACGGTGACAAAAATGCGTTACAGAAACCTATTGTGATCTACTTAACAGAGATATGCATTAGCGTACAGATGTTTCGTTATATCTCTGCCGGTCAGTGACAGTTAAATTTCAAGTGGCTTATCTTAGCTGTTGGCATGTGCGTATTAAAAAGCATTACAACCTTTTCCTATCTCCTCTCCTTCCTACAGGAAATGTGACGTTGCACAGAGGCAGAGATAAAATATAATATCTGTAACAATATTCCATGTTATTGATTTCTTAGTCTTTTTTCCTTTCTGGTGATCCCTAGGAGTCAGTAAATAAAATTAATTTTATGCTCGACCATGCCGAAATGTAGTAATTATACACCTGGTTGCAGTACTTTAATGCACGTCATTAAAGTACACCTATTCATTAAAGTTCAGGTTTTCGATTATTCTCGGATATGCAATCGAAAGACAACGAGGGAAACGTCACGGACGCTGGAAATCCAATACTGTCGCAGAAGGTTATGTTCTGTTACTATAATAATTAGCGTTAATTGTAAATAATATTCAAATAAATTCAATTTGTCATCTCGTTTTTCAATTCTAAATCAATTTCCAGGTTATTTCAAGACTAATGTTCATGTTATTCCCTAGATTATATCAAGGTCAATGACATTATTGTTCCTCGGAAAAAATCAATACTTTCGCGTCTGCGCACATCTCACACGAGCTATGCACAAGGTTACTTCCCATATTGAGTCAGATACAAATAAAATGATACTTCTGAATAATTTCAAGTTAGAAATATGGTCGAGCATAAAAAGTCGTATGAAACTTGCCTATAATGGCAATTAAGACGCTCGTATGAAAATTATGAAACTAGCTTGCGCTCGTTTCATAAAAAAACATACTTGCGTCTTAATTACTATCATTATAGGCTCGTTGCATAATGTACTATTGACAAATTACGTTGTGTAGGTAGAAAATCATATAACAACTCATGGTTCCCTGGAAAAGTTCTATTAGACATGTCATATTTTTTGTCAAGTTTCTTTTTATTTAAAAATAACCTTACAAATAATGTATTTTCTTTGATCTTACTCATATATCAACCAAATTAGAAATATTAGATCTTGTTTGTGTCATAGAACCATGCAGTCCTTTTATTATGCTGAAGTAGAATCGAGATTATCATGTGGCATATGTTTCTGGGGGTCAAGTTCGATCCACTAATTTGGCGGTACTGGGACTAATGGGTGTGTCCTACTAGTATACAGTCTCAACGATATATTCTGCGTTGAAAATTCAAGCACATTAGATTGAAAACTATGTATTTCCAACAACTTTCCCCTCTTTCCATTATTCGCTACCTGCACAAATAAAGTCTGTCCATGTCACCGGACTTTTGAATCACCCTGTATAATAGTAAAACTCGTTCCATTTAAATAAAAAAAAATTGCATATAATTTCTTGAAACGGGCCTATGCGGTTCTCTTCCATGTAGGTTCAGTTAATATTTATTACGTCTCACAAATAACCTAAAAAATTCGACAGTTGGTATCATTCACGTACCAAAACATGATTATGTAATGAGGTCCCTCTTAGAAAGGTTATAATTTTAAAAAAGATGTCCTTTCAGTTCTATTGTTGAACGGTCAAGCAACAGGTGATTTGCATCAAATATCACTTTCAGATAATGGAAACAGTGAAATCTGAAACAAGTGTTATCTAATATTTGCAGTAGTTACAGTCAAGACTTTCACATTCCGGTGAACCAGAGTGGAAGCATCGACTTAAACAGAAGGTGTCACAGACCGCAGTCCATGCTCGTATTATGTCAATCACGTTGGGTATTGCAGTTGGACCGCGGCACTAATTTTCCCTTTCGATAAAGTTTCCTTATTGTTATGCTACAAGTACGTCCAATTGCTTACTTAACATTCCCTTGCAATCAATATAATATAGTATAATAATATAATATAATATAATATAATATAATATAATATAATATAATATAATATAATATAATATAATATAATATAATATAATATAATATAATATAATATAATATAATATAATATAATATAATATAATATAATATAATATAATATAATATAATATAATATAATATAATATAATATAATATAATATAATATAATATAATATAATATAATATATTATACTATAATATACTATAATATAATCAATTTCATGTTGAAGTTTGCCGATAAGCTATTAATGTTTGACTATAATTATATGTGTACAAAACCGCCTTTACTTATCATAAAATAAATAAATTTTAAATTTTCATTAACGTTTTCGATACTTGTGTATCATCTTCAGATGTGAAATGTTAGATTAATATGATGAAAACCTTGCCTATTAGATGGAACTTAATGTGGTAATTTTCGGGTCATATTAGTGTGATTGCTTGGACTTAACTTAGGTTGATCTATGATATACATGCTATGTTAGGTTAAATCACTACGAGTCATATGATATGATCTAAAATATTAAATAAAACTGCTTAAGAATTGTAACCACTATTAGCGTAGTTATTGAAATGTGAACACTTTGTATAAACACTTTAAAAGTTTAAATCACTCTGAGCATGTGTTGGCTGTATTTGCCGATTTAAATCACTGCAAGTCATGTGATATGATCTAAAGTATATAAAATAAAACTGTTTAATAATTGTAGCCACTATTAGCGTAGTCATTGAAATGTGAACACTTTGTAAAATCACTTTGAAAGATTATAATCACGTTGAACATATGTTGGCTGTATTTGCCGATTTAAAGTTCGTTGAATAGGGCAGTTTCTGTTGATCTTGATGTTTGACGTTGAACTAAAGCGCAGTGTCTTTTGTCACTAACATGTTTATATTTTGTTAAAATGCGTGTTGTTAAGACGTTTCATCCAATTGTAGTTGATGAAATTGATGTAAATCATAGATATATTACTGATACAATATGGAGGTTGTCAGGTCCATAAATTTAGTACAGCCTGGCGTGTCTGTAACAATGTGAATAAATATTAATAAATTGATTTGAAAATTTAGCTGGTATTGTACTAATTTTGGTTAAAACTGCTTGGGGTAATGGCTATTACGAAAGAAAATTAACTTACGGTTTGACATGTGTTGGTCAAACATATATAATATAATATGTAATATAATATAGTATAATAATGCTACAAGGCAATTATCCCAAGAAATTACATCCAGTCTCGCAGCAGTCAATATCACCGAATCAGCAAATATTTTAAATAAATACGGCACTGTAGACACGCGAAAGGTACGGCAAGTATTAAGAGAAAAAGCGTTTGAGAACTGGAGCCACAAAAAACATAAAGGCAAAGGCGTGCTCTTATATTAACAATATATCCCGGCCAATAAGTGGATCCGGAATCACAAGGGTCTTTCCTGTAGTGAGTGGAGGGAAGCGATCAAGATGAATGCTAACGTATCAGCTGTGCGTAGTGTACCTGGCAGGTCTTCGGGCAGTGACCTCTGTCGACGTTGCGACAGGGAGGTTGAAACCCTTGCCCATGTCCTGGGGGCCTGCCCACACGGTGAACTTCTACGAAATACGCGGCATCATACAGTAAGATCTATAATAGCAACTGCCTTAAGGAACAAAGGTTATTCAGTATATGAAGAAGTACACGGCATATCCAGTGAGGGCAATAATCGAAGAATCGACATAATTGCATTTAAACCTCCCTCTCTTGAAGGTTACATCATAGACCCTACTGTGAGATTCGAATCGCACGAACACCAGCCAGAAGAAGTACACGAGGAAAAAAGGAATATATATGAACCTTCCATCAGTTTTTATAAAGATAAATACCATATGGAATCCATCGTCATTACGGGACTAATGATAGGAGCCCGTGGGACCATACCCCGGTTCCTAGTCGACTTCTTTTGGCCTGCATAAAAATATTTTAAGAGGTCTAACAATTGCAGCACTCAAAGGCTCAATAGCTATTTTCAGGCATCACACATATGGACTATGACTAACTCGCATCTCCTTGACGTTACTTCGTTTAATATAACGTGTTTCAATATAATTCAAATTGTTATTTTTCACTCTAACAACAATGTATCACTAAGCCTCAAGGCATTTATTCTATTGTATCATGGTACTCTTTGTCGAAGGCAACCTGTAGTAGTTGCAGGAAGAAATTAAATAGATAAATAAATAAATAAATAAATAAATAAATAAATAAATAAATAAATAAATAAATAAATAAATAAATAAAATATAATATAAGATGTCATCACCTACATAATCCTATATCGAGATTCTCTATCTTAAATGAGCATTGCATACGCGTTCATTCTGACTGTAGAAGCTGCCCACGGAGCAACGCGAAGTAACAGTACCAGGAACGCCTGCGCGATCTGATTAGTTTGTGCCGCACCACTCTGCAGCCGAAGTAGTTGCCGTTCTATCACGGCGGTCCTCGGTAAACGGATGGCAGAGCGTAGTGAAGCATACTGCGAAGTTTGTCCTGTTACCTTCGTAACATAACCCATAATTAATATAGTGGAGGTAAACTTAAGCATTGAGTTTAGTAATTTCAGGAATGTATGTACCAAATACGTTTTCAGTAGTACATAATGATGCACGGTACTAAAATATAATTAGAGTTAGACTTTAAAATTTTTTTTTTTAGTAATAAGATTTTCATAGAAGCATGTGGTCTTTGATAATAGTTCGTCAATGTTTTATACCTAATTAAGGATTATTGATTATTCTTGTGCGAAAATAAGACAACTGTATCTCTATGCCAACAAATCGCACTGTTACGTTATCACTTACAGTTAACGTACGCTCACTGTCAAAGCCACTATGACGGAAACAGTAATTATACAGAGTGTAACTTAGTATGTGAGATAAACGTCAACGATGAATTCAGCACCTGATAACCATAAAACGCGTTCATATTGTCACGAATACTTAAACCACTTTATAGTAAAGTACAGCTACTTATGAGAAATACTAGTTGGAATGTAATATTATTTTATCTACAATAATCTCACTAGATGTTTTGATTTATCTAGAGAAAATAAAAATTCCAGTGGGATTTAATAAATAGCTAAACAGTTAAATAAATAAATAAATAAATAAATGGAAGTACAGGCCCACAGAGGACTTACACAATTTTACGAATTAATATAGGTAGCCTATATCTTATTTCATTCATACTTACTGGCTTTTAAGGAACCCGGAGGTTCATTGCCGCCCTCACATAAGCCCCATTGGTACCTATCCTGAGCAAGATTAATCCAGTCTCTACCATCATATCCCACCTCCCTCAAATCCATTTTAATATTATCCTCCCATCTACGTCTCGTCCTCCTCAAAGGTCTTTTCCCCTCTGGCCTCCCAACTAACACTCTATATGCATTTCTGGATTCGCCCATACGTGCTACATGCCCTGCCCATCTCAAACGTCTGGATTTAATGCTCCTAATTATGTCAGGTGAAGGATACAATGCGTGCAGCTCTGCGTTCTGTAACTTTCTCCATTGGAAAGGGATAATGGATAATATATAAATTAAAATTAGCATCCATGTTGAATCTTTCATACACTACTTTTAACACTGAATATAAATAATTGATTAAATGGCGATCTTACTCGTGTTAATTATGTAAGCATGTGCGGCTTACAGCTGTTTCGGTGCTACTTGACACCATCCTTAGAGCCTTCTCAACTTCGCTGCGTGTTGTGTGGGTGCATTCGTGTGATGAAGAGTTGTGTCAAATAGTGTGTGTGTTCTGAAATTGATCTGTGTGTTGAGAATTTGATTAGGGTGTGTTTTAGTGTGTCTGTATATTTCATATTGTTCTAGTGTGTTGAGTTTTTGGTTTTTGGGTTGTATGTGTAGGATTTCCATGTCTGTATTTATGTTATTGTATGTGTGGTTAGCATTGGTTATGTAGTCGGCATATGTAGATGCATTGTGTCCTCTGGTTATTGCTTTAATGTGTTCTTTGAACACACACACTATTTGACACAACTCTTCATCACACGAACGCACCAACACAACAGGCAGCGAAGTTGAGATGGCGCCGAGACACAGAAGGCTCTGAGGCAGCGAAGTTGAGATGGCGCCGAGACACAGAAGGCTCTGAGGATGGTGTCAAGTAGCACCGAAACAGCTGTAAGCCGCACATGTTTACATAATTAACAGGAGTAAGATCGCCATTTAATCAATTATTTGAAAATAAGCATTAAATTAATTAATGATACTGGCTTCAGGAAACTACGCATGCTACCAAATTTCATTAATAAAATAATTTATAGTTCATTAAATTATTTGTCAACACTTCACATTGTTTTCATAGTGCATCAATGCTCTTTAAGTTTTAAGATTACGGCATATTTAATTATTTATTAATACTTATGTTAGTTAAATGTATGAACGTTTAAAAAAATTGGGAAGGTATTTACTAGTAAATATGTTGGGACCGTCTTATGGAAAAAGAATTTACCGGGCCAGATCTGTCAAAGATTGAGAGACATGGATAGATTTTGTTCATCAAAATTATACTCTGTTTGATATTAGGTTAGAGCTCGGAATCTTGCTGACAACACGACATAGAGATGTGTTTGTTCGACTTCTTCCATACTGAAATACGCCAAATATTAAATTACGAGTAGATTATACTAGAAACATAAAACATCCCTCTGAGTAACAAGCAAGACATTTACATTATATTGACACGCACATAACGTACTTTCAATATATTAGGCCTATTACACAGTAAAATGTTAAAAGGAGGTATAAGCTACTACAAAATCTTTAATAATTTTCAAATCGAGTACGTTCACATTACAAAATGAAAGGGGATTTCATCGTAAATTAAAATGTTCTACCTGAATTAGTGAATCCAAAGCATTATTTATACGTCGATGCTTTAACGACACTTCGACACGCGCAATTGTGCAACTTCACAACGGAATAGCAAGGGGGCTTCGCTGTAAAAGCCGACTTCCTAGTTCATCGTGAAGCGAGCCGAGCATTTCACAACCCGACTCGCTGTTGGGATTCGGCATATCAGTCGTGTTGTTTCTCCTTATCGAAAGAAAAAGTGGATCGAGGAGAGGACATTATGAATTCAACAGTGCTATCATGTCTATTTTAAGCAACACGAAAACGAGACAAGCTGTTCATAACTTTTTTGTGATTGAGAACTTGGTGCAGAAAAGCAGAATAAACTGTCGAGAATTCGTTTCACGAAGGCAGATCAAAATTTTCGCAATTTATTTCAGAAAGATACAAGAAACTTCGATAGACCTTTGTTTCACAAATATAGAGGAAATTCTTCTGAATTTGTTTTCCCAAGACATGACGAACTGTTCAGAATTTATTTCATAAAAACAGGATAGAATGTTTAGAATTTGCATTACAAAAATAAGGAAAACTATTTGAAACGTGTTTCACAAAAACAGGGCACTCTTACGGAATTAATGTCATAAAAGCAGGGCAAACTATTCGGAATTGGTTCCATAAAAACAATACAAACTATTTACAATTTGTTGCATAAACACAGGAAAAGTTATTCGCAATTTGTTGCATAAAAGTAGGATAACCTATTCGGAATTTGTTTCATAAAGATAGCACATACTATTCGGAATTTGTTTAATAAAACAGAACTACTCGGAATTTGTTTCATGTAAATAGGGTAAACTATTCAGAATTTGTTTAATAAAAAAGGGGGAAAATTTAAAAATATGTTTCATGAAAACAGGACAAACTATTCACAGTTTCATAAAACAGAACAAACTATTCGAAACAGGACGAACTATTCGGAACTGTTTCATAAAACAGAACAAACTATTCGCAATTTGATTCACTACAACTGGGAAAGCTGTTCGGAGCTTGTTTCACAAAAACAAAACTGTTTGGAATTTATTTCACCAAGGCAGGACAAGCTATGGAATTTGTCACGACGAAACAAACTGTGGAATTTGTCACGAGACGACAAACTGTAGAATTTATGTCACGTGAACAGGGCAAACAGGAATTTACTTCACGAGGACAGGACAAACTATGGAATTTATTTCATGTGGACAGAACAAACTGTGGAATTTATTTCCCAAGGAAAGGTGAAACTGTGGAATTTAATTCACGACCATAGGGAAAATTGTAGAATTTATTTCACAAAGACGGGACAAACTGTGGAATTTATTTCACGAGGACAGGAAAAACTGTGGAATTTACTTCATGAGGACAGGACAAACTGTGGAATTTATTTTACAAGGACAGGACAAACTGTGGAATAGGCCTATATTTCACAAGGACAGGACAAACTGTGGAATTTATTTCACGAGGACAGGAAGAACTGTGGAATTTACTTCACGTGGACAGGACAAACTGTGGAATTTATTTCACGAGGACAGGAAGAACTGTGGAATTTACTTCACGAGGACAGGATAAACTGTGGAATTCATTTCACGTGGACAGGACAAACTGTGGAATTTATTTTACAAGGAGACGACAAACTGTTTGGAAATTATTTCACAAGGACAGGATGAGCAGCAGTGACACGATTAGATACAGCAAAGGATATCACGATGACAACGGAAAAACATTCACGTCATAGGAGGGACCCAAATCCATAAGTGTAATAAAATAAAAATACGCAAGTAGCTTGAAAGCTGCATCTTCGTTTGTGTGTAAACCACGCCTCGTTCATATATGGAAACTCTTACTCGCAAATTTTACTCATGAAGTTATACTTTTTGTCTCTTAATATCGAACAAAAAAATATATTGCTGTTAACACTGGTAATCACTAAATTGAGATGACATTTTAAAAATGTAGAAATATTTTATAGCATGATTAATATTGTTATATGAAAAAAAAAAACAATAAAGGACATTTTGAATACAAGTATATTTGTGAAAAGTTCTTCGGTATATTACATTTTAGGATTTCATGTTGTGTTGTGGAGAAAGATTTGGGTATTTAAACCAGGTGTTCAAATAGTTAAAATGGTTTCATATTTATAAATATACTTTTATCCTACATTTCCTTCATTTTTAAGAGCAAATCCAGTATTCACAACAGTTTATGACCGAGCATTGGATAAAGATGAATCTACGACAAAGGTCGGAGGTGACAGCTGAAATGAGGGGGTATTTACAGAGATTTTCTGAGAAAATAAATCGGCCCCAGATAAAAATGACTATTTGCTAAGGTGACAGCGGAGTGAAGGTTGGCATTTCGTCAGGTTTCCATGCTCGTTCGACAAAAGGAATATGGCGGACAAAAAGTGTGGGTCGTGTGATGTGAAATACATATGACACCAGTTCTTCGTAAAATACAACATATTAAACTGATAACCAGGCTTCGACCTAGGGACATAGAGTAACCAGTATGAGGTTTAGAGTACACGGAGTATAAATGACGTCATGACCCGTGTTGGGTGACTGCAACAGCACAGGTGGGTCCGTAATGTGCATTACCGTTGTGTGTATTGCTGCTTGGCTGCGGTACGTGTAACAGGCTTCGGCGTAGGGACACCTGATTGAAGGTTACAACTCACGTTAATACTTTAATGGTAGACATTTATTGTATACACTAGGAATGTAATAATAATAGTAATAATAATAATAATAATAATAATAATAATAATAATGATTTATTTTAGCTGGCAGAGTTAAGGCCGTAAGGCCTTCTCTTCCACTCAACCAGCAAAAAGTATATATACATATGTATGAACTTATAAAGAATTCAAAAATTTGATTTAGATGAGAGTTACATGTATACAAGAGTTATTTACGAATTAAACAACAAAATACTATGAACTATTAATTAAACACTGAAATAAACTGTGTAGCAGAATTAAGCTAAAATACATAGAATGTTAATATATTTCAAATGATATTAGATAATAGAAAGAGATTATTATGAGACAATTTTGAAAATACAGCACTATCAGGATGATGTCTTAAGAAAGAAGTAGCAATGTAGTCAGTGATAGTTTAAGTCAGTATGATTGGAGTGAAATGCTAAGAAGGTTATCTTTTAAGCTGTTTTTAAAGGTGTTTATTGTCTTGCAGCCCCTAATACTTTGTGACAAGGAATTCCATTGACGCGAGGTGGATACTGTAAAAGATGATGAATAACAAGAGTTATTTTACGACGCTGTATCAACATCTAGGTTATTTAGCGTCTGAATGAAATGAAGGTGATAATGCCGGTGAAATGAGTCCGGGGTCCAGCACCGAAAGTTACCGGGAATCGAACCCGGGCCACCTGGTTTCGGGGCCAGACGCGCTGACCGTTACTCCACAGGTGTGGACTGAATAACGAGATGTTCTATGAAGAGGTATACTTAGCGTGCCACAGATAAGTGATCTGGTATTTACGTCGTGGTTGTACTGTATGTACTGCATCTGTACGGGGTGAAATATATTTTGTGCCGTACTGTGACGGACTGTTTACATGTTGAGACACGAAGTAACGGCGCGCTCCATCTCTCATTCCACTCGGCCAACACAGCACTATCGGCCAACACAGCACTATCGTCCGTGCGTTCTGACTTCATGCGTTTCTGTGCCCAGGACCGAAGCCTGCTGATAACAAACTTACGTACATGTTTTGAGAGGAATTCGATCCCAAGACAATGGTTTCCATGCAAAGTTAAATGTGTGTTGTGGAGTAACGGTCAGCGCGTCTGGCCGCGAACCAGGTAGCCCGGGTTCGATTCCCGGTCGGGGCAAGTTACCTGGTTGAGGTTTTTTCCGGGGTTTTCCCTTAACCCAAGATGAGCAAATGCTGGGTAACTTTCGGTGCTGGACCCCGGACTCATTTCACCGGCATTATCACCTTAACCTCATTCAGACGCTAAATAACCTAAGCTGTTGATAAAGCGTCGTAAAATAACCTACTAAAATAAAATAAAAATAAATGTGTGTTTCTTCACTGCGTAGACCAAGGCGGATTGTTCAAATCTGTACTAGCAATTTCGTGCAACAGTTCGTGATTTGTGGATCTTGATCTCGAACAAAAGAATATAAAATCTACTTCCATTATTCCTTTCAATCAATTTTCGTGTTTAAACGGGCAAAGGGCGTCCGTAACAACAAAGAGCGGTCTTTGTAATCCTTTTGTTAATGGAAACAATGCGACAGTTCACGAACTCCGAGATGCTGAACGAAAAACACAGCGACTTGTTCGTCTGTGTATGTCAGCGGGGCAGGAAGGGGGGAGGGACATGGCAAAAGTACTGGTACTGTGCATGAGTTTCACTTTCACTCCAGCACTACGCGATGTCCTCCTTTCCACGCCGAGTTCAATGGCCGCGGCAGCATGATGTTCACTTTTTTTTCTACTATCAATGCCAACCACCAGGTAGCCTAAACCTTCCTCGTACCGAGCAGAGCTTTCACTTTCAGTGTCTCCAGGCGACGTAATACAAGCCACATCCTCGATCGCAGCGCCAACGGCCGGATATAATCGGTTATCGCACTGAACCCTCCGTCGTTTACCGTGGGAATGCTCTCTCGAGTAGAGATTTCGCTACTATGATTCTGAGTTGAGATGGGATAGGACCGTAACATATACAGTATTACCACTTTCCGAGTAAGTTAATTCTAAACAGCGGCCTTCGACACACGTGCTGGATAATAAAAACTAGGTTGGTTTAAAGGGCGGAGGAAGCAATGCTGGGTCAATATCCTCCTAAATGGGGGTACGATAACTCTGATTACTAGGGCTAGGATTTTGATGCCCTATAAATCATGAAAAAATGTCCTAAAAACAATGCATTTATGACCTAAAAATCTAAAAAAAAAAAGCCATTAAAAATGCCCTAAAATTGATCTTACATAATTGGCTCAGTAGGGAAAGAGGTTTTGTACTACTTAATACTACCACCACTACTACCACGACGTAAATAACAGATCACTTATCTGTGTCACGCTAAGTATACCTCTTCATAGAACATCTTGTTATTCATCATCTTTTACAGTATCCACCTCGCGTCAATGGAATTCCTTGTCACAAAGTATTAGGGGCTGCAAGACAATATACACCTTTAAAAATAGCTTAAAAGATAACCTTTATTAGCATTTCACTCCAATCATACTGATTTAAACTATCACTGACTACATTGTTACTTAATTCTTTAGACATCATCCTGATAGTGCTTTATTTTCAAAATTGCCTCATAATAATCTCTTTCTATTATCTAATATTATTTGAAATATATTAACATTGTATGTATTTTAGCTTAATTCTGCTACACAGTTTATTTCAGTGTCCAATTAATGGTTCATAGTATTTTGTTGTTTAATTCGTATATAACTCTTGTATACATGTAACTCTTACTTAATCAAATTGTTGAATTCTTTGTAAGTTCATGCATATGTATATACACTTTTTGCTGGTTGAGTGGAAGAGAAGGCCTTACGGCCTTAACTCTGCCAGCTAAAATAAATTATTATTATTATTATTATTATTATTATTGTTGTTATTATTATTATTATTATTATTATTATTATTATTATTATTATTATTATTATTATTATTATTCACTGTGGTCTGACTTATGTATACAAATACTGATTTAGTACTGTTACTTTGCAATCCACATCTGTAATATTACATTCATTATATCACTTTCAGCCTTACTACAAGAATTCCCGTACCAGATATATTCAGATTAGACTTGTGCTTCTGGTGGAAAAGTAATGGCAAGGAGGGCAGCGAAAGTTCTCACGAAAAGCCTGAGAACGTGATAAAAATAAAATTACCCGTGAGATGCTGGCGAAAGAAAATTTCACAAGCTAAAAAAAAATAACGGTGTCATTATCATAATACGTCAAATAGTCACATATTGCACACATCACACTTCCATCTGGTATTCTAAGCGATTAGCTTCTTCAGCCAACGTAACAATTTGTACAAACGTTCAGCCATGGAAAGAAAGACATTCGTACAATCCTGTGTTATGACGCAAAGCGGCCGCAACTATCTGTTCGTGCGTGGGAGATTTGACAATCTGAATCGCAGTGTTTGTTCTTGAAGGATACAGTTACTGCAGTTCGTAGCATAGCAACATAGGTCTACATGATAGTTATACAGTCCCGCTTAACCGTATTCGTGTGACGTAACACACAATATTTTCTCACAGTGCCTTCACTTGTAAGCAGTCTTGCTGTCCAGATATATTTCCTCGTATCAAACAACTCATGAGGTTTCTGAGACTATCGCAACATTCATTACATTAAATGGGTACAAAGACTGCAAATATGTGAACAGCATTCTACAGCCTAGACCCGGATTGAAAGATCAATTATAAATTAGTAAAATGTATGACACAAAAAGAAATAAAACTGCTTATGGCTAATCTTGCTTTTCGTATTATCATTCTATAGGTTCCTCTCGTTTACTACGTCTCTTTCTATTACACAAAAACTTGGCCTGACTACATTGCAACCATAACTTATAACAAGAATGTCAGGATGATCAAAATGATGATTTGATGGCGTTAATGTTGCTATTAACTGTGTGGTGACAGATGGCAGTGGTGAAAGTGGTGCTGATGATAATAGTTATGGTAGTAGTGATGGTGACATTGGTGATAATTTTGGATGAATGGTGATGATAATGACACTCGTAGAGCTAAAAATGATGGTTGTTAAGGGTGGCGATAATGATGTTGGTGTAGTGATCGTGATGGTATGGTTTTAGTGATGTTCTGACGTTCAGAGTAACGGTGAAGATTAAGGTGACGATAAATATGTCGGTGATCGTGTTGGTGGTGGTGGTGGTAATGCTGAAAGTAATGAGAGTATAGACTGTGGTGATTGCGATCATGACGGTAATGGTTATGAAAATGACGATGATCTGGTACAAAGGTTGCCGATAGTGGTGATAATGAAGTTTACGAAAGTGTTGATGATGGTGATGAAGGGATAGTAGCGATGATAATAATAATGTAATGATGGTGATGTAGAGATGGTGATAATGATAATGACGTAGTGATGTGGCGATAATGATGGCGAAGTAATTATGGTGGTGATGTATTGATCGTGGTGATGTATTGATGGTGGTGATAATGATGATGTGATGTAGTGATGGTGGTGATGATGATGATGTAGTGGTGATAGTGATGATAATTATGTATGATGGTGGTGATAATGATGGCGATGTAGTGATGGTGGTGATAACGATAGTAATATAGTGATGGTGGTGATGATAAGGTGATGTAGTGATGGTGGTGATAATGATAGTAATGTAGTGATGGTGGTGATAATGATGATACAGTGATAATAGTGATAATAATGGTGATGCAGTGATGGTTATGATGATGATGTAGTAATGGTGGTGATAATGGTGATGTAGTGATGGTGGTGATAATGATGATGATGTAGTGATGATGGTGATGATAAGGTAATGTAGTGATGGTGGTGATAATGATAGTAATGTAGTGATGGTGGTGATAATGATGAACAGTGATAATAGTGATAATAATGGTGATGTAGTGATGGTTATGATGATGATGTAGTGATGATGGTGATGATAAGGTGATGTAGTGATGGTGGTGATAATGCTGGTGTTGTAGTGATGATAGTGATGTACTGGTGGTGGTGATAATGATAGTAATGTAGTGACGGTGATAATGATGATACAGTGATAATAGTGATAATAATGGTGATGTAGTGATGGTTATGATGACGATATAGTGATGGTGGTGATAATGGTGATGTAGTGATGGTGGTGATAATGGTGATGTAGTGATGGTGCTGATAATGATGGTGATGTAATGATGGTGATGATAATGATGGTGATGTAGTGATGATAGTGATGTACTGGTGGTTGTGATAATGATAGTGATGTAGTGATGATGACGATAGTGGTGATGTAGTGATGATAGTGATGTACTGGTAGTTGTGATAATGATAGTGATGTAGTGATGATAGTGATGTACTGGTAGTTGTGATAATGATAGTGATGTAGTGATGATGACGATAGTGGTGATGTAGTGATGTGATGGTGTTGAGTGCTGATAATAGTTATTTGATGGTGGCGATAATAATGGCCATGTGGTGTCTGGTGATAATGGTGATGATGTAGTGATGATGGTCATGTAGTGATAATTATTATGAAGCCTCATCTAGTCAGAGAGAGAGAGAGAGAGATCATAGATCATAGGATAATTAGGAATATTTTTCTATTTGTAGTGAATGTGGCATGATCACAATAGATTAAAGGAGTTAATTACACTATACCTTGATCATCAAATAGCTCAACTGCTTTGTCAGAGTTTATTAATTACAGCTACTAGGAAGATTATTAATACTGCAGTGTTACCATCCTGTTTCGCGCAGTGATGAATAATTGAATGACAGCGTGAGCTCTAGAATAATTGTAATATAGAACTATTAGAAGTACGACCACTTCAGTTTTCTGACTGAAACTAAAATGTTATGTCTGTGTCATTTATAAGTCGGCCTAATCACACTAGAAAACAGCAGTTACCTTCGGTAATGAATGAATAAGCAACAAATTGCAAAACAATATAAGAGTTTGTCGTAAATTTTGTCAAATTCGTAGGCCTATGTTTTTGACACAACTGGCATTTATCCTGACTTCAGGGAAACCGACAATTCGAAGACTTATTCCTGTATTTATCATGTGTAGTGTATTCTGCCCGAGTATGGCTCTTCAAGGAGGTTTCCTGTCTATTAATTATGGAAGACTCCTTTGTCAGGAATATACTTACATACCAATGGCTGCATATCTATGAATAAGGTCGTAGGAATGCATACTTTGAGCATTAAGATACAGGAAAGCGTACCTTGAGAGTATGTATGATATCATCATCATCATCATCATCATCATCATCTGTGGTCATACAGCCCTTTTAGTTTAGCCTTGACCTCCTTAAGAATTGCCGCCCAATCTTCCCTCTCTAGGGCTCTCCGTCTCCATCTCTTAATTCCTGCTTTAACTAGATCATCCTGAACATCATCCAACATCGTAGTTTTGGTCTTCCTGCTCTTCTTTTACCACTTAGCGTGGCATCTAGTAATCTTTTAGGAATATTATTATTGTCCATTCTGATAATGTGGCCCAGCCACTCCAGCCGTCTAATTTTTATATCAGTGACAATACTTGAATCTTTATATAGTTTTTGTAGTTCAGAATTGGTCCTAATTCTCCACTCTCCCTTATCATAAATAGGGCCATAAATTTTTCTTAAAATTTTCCTTTCCCACGTATTTAAGATGGTTATTGCTCGTTCAGGTAGAGTCCAGGTTTCGCTTCCAAAAGTCACTGTAGGTTTAATAATATGTATGATATAGGCATTATAATAATATCCTATATCATGCATCGAGTTTTACCTAGATCCTAAAAACAGAGCCATAAATATTATGCATGTTTTTGCAGTAAACAAATTATTTGCACATGTGATTCTCTCGGAGCTTCACAGTAGAGATGCCTCCAAATAACAGGACCTCATGGGGTTTGTTCCATCCCTTCCTGCATTCCATGACTATCGGTCACTCCATGGACAATGACAATTTCAAAGTAGAGCGGAACTGGACGTAACAGCGATACAACTTCCGGAACTTCAATACAAACAGAATTTATGCAGATTAAGGCTTCTGTTCATCGTTGCAAAACGTTTCTTTTGCGTGTCTGTTTTGCAGTATATTACTTTCGTCAAAGGTTTTAATTTTCTATTTGTTGTTCCACATCTCTTATTTTACGACAATTAATTTGTAATTATCATTAATTTCAAGAGTCGGCCTGGATAGCGTACTTGGTATAGCGCTGGCCTTCTATGCTCGAGGTTGCGGGTTCGATCTCGGCCCAGGTTGATGGCATTCAAGTATGCTTAAATGCGACAGACTCGTGTCAGTAGATTTACTGGCATGTAAAAGAACTCCTGCGGGACAAAATTCCGGCACACCGACGACGCTGATATAACCTCGACAGTTGCGAGCGTCGTTAAATAAACCATTTATATGTTTTTTTTAATTTCAAGAGTTGTGTCGTTTGGTCCTTTGTACCCATTACAAACCATTACCTCCACCACTTTTCGATGTTTTAGGCTTTTCTTTTTGTTTGTACCAGCTGCATTTGGCCACTCCAGTGATTTAAGTGATAGGCCTATAGTATTCTACTGCCTTATATTTTTATAGCTGGAATATATTGCTAAAATATACAGGGACATCATTTTATTTTTACTTGCATTTTTATTGTACCTGCATTTCTGAATGTACTTCACTCTCACCCCTTCACTAATGTCCTTGCTCCCGTCAGACACACAAACTTACGGCCGCTGTTGCATTCGAAGTCTTCAAGCAGTGAAGTAAACACTGCAGTGTATAGTGTGTTTCATAAATATGATTGCGTTTTCTATAGAAGAAAGACCCTATATTAATAATATCGTGCTAAAAAATTATATTCAAGAAACGATAAATTCAATTTCAGAGAATATGCCTCAAAATGTTTTTAATAATATGCGTACTGAATTGAAACCTGCATTGTAATGAACGGCGACCATTTTCAGCAACTTGTTTAAAAATTCAGATTAGCTTTTTTTGAATTGAGGAGGCTAGAAGCAAAGGAATGCTAGTGACATTTGTAATAACATGAGTTAAGTGCATCCAGTGTAAGCAAAAGTATCTACAATTTTAGTGGCAAAGGGATATTTTAATCGCATCACACATTAAAATTTAAATAACAAATTTCACCGATTTTACGAAAGCTTAAATATTTAAACCCCATTTTCTCAAAAGTAACTTAAGTGCACTTACAGCCCTTTACTTATGACCCCCTCAATTTAAATGCACTCTCTATATTGTATGATAACAGCAATAATTAATATGCTAAATAAAGTAGACATTACATAACGAACATAGCCGCCTGAAATGTTGAGTTTTTGAAAAAAAATGTTACTACTCTACTGTATTTTGATAAATTCCGTAAAAGTGATGATCAAACTGAAAATCGTAACATCGTATTTCCCTACAACATAAATGGATACACTACTTTTCTCTCCTCCTATACCTAGTAAAATGATTTGTTTACATATTGCACTGGTAACATCAAACTCCTGTAATGGAAGGGGGAAACAGTGTTTCCGAGTATAGCCAGGTTAATGTTAAAAATGTTGGTAAAAATAAAGTGATGTCCCTGTACAATGTCTCTATGGTACTCATAATTTAGAAATGTCCATCATTATTGGGTGACGAATAGATTTACAGCAGAAACCCCTTAGGCCTATGTATTTATTTATTTAATACCGTTTTTTAATAATTGAATCGGTTTTTTTGATAAACCCTTTAAGTTACGAAATACAAAGTTTTGAGGAAACACAAAACTGTTTAAAAGAAATGCATGAGTTAAGAATTGGAATATTTGAAATGTTAAATGTTGGTAAAAAACATAACTAATATTTACGTATGCAAAAGAATATTTTTGAATACAATATGACTCATATCAAAATGGATTTGAGGGAGGTGGAATGTGATGATAGAGATTGGATTAATCTTGCTCAGGATAGGAACCGATGGCGGACTTATGTGAGGGCGGCAATGAACCTGCGGGTTCCTTAAAAGCCATAAGTAAGTAAGAATATGATTCAATATTCAGGTTTGAAAATATTTGACTTATGGGGTTTCTCAAAATCTGGTAAAGATTTAACAAAACAATCTCTTTATTTCAAGAAATAATCCAAAATTTGGTTAAAAGTAATAAAAATTTCATTCTCAAAACCAGTATTTAGAAGCTGACTTCATATTTTTTGCTTATTGTGAACAAATTTTACTCTAATTTGTATGAAATGTCACTAAGGACATAAATAATACAGTTCTGCATGAAATAATCTAGTACAATAATACATTACACAAAAGACAACAACATTTTTACTTTATTTATTTATTTATTTACTTAACCTGAGAGATAAGGCCATCACGCCTTCTCTTCCCCTCGACCAGGGGATTACAACTACAATATTAAGAATACAATTACAATTACAGTAGCTTATAATTACAATTAACATTAAATTTACAAATACAATAAAAATCAAAGTACTAAAAATTAACTGATTAATAAAAGCTAGACAGTTTATTGTAAAAGTTAAGAAGAGAGAAGCATTTCTTTTATTGATTAAGTAAAAATTAAACCTACTCTACGCAGTAAGAAAATGCTTAATAAGCTTGCTTTCGAACGCTACTAAATTCCGACAGTCTCTGATGTCACTGGGTAGGGTATTCCACAAGCGCGAGAGCGAGATTGTGTATGATGATGAATACGATGATGTCTTATGTGTTGGTATGGCTAGTATACGGCTATTTTGCGTGCGTGTGAAGAGATTATGATATGATGACAGGTAACTGAAACGAAAGGCAAGGTAGGTAGGTGTAGAAGTGTGAAGGACTTGGAAAAGGAGAACAAGAGAATGAAAATTTCTACGTTCGTTAAGCCGTAGCCAGTTTAGTTTGGAAGGATGAGGTAATGTGGTCAGCGCGACGGATATCGCAGACGAACCGAACACAAGAATTATGAACACGTTGTAATTTTTGCGACTGGTTGACATTGAGGTCAGTCAGTAGAAAATCACAATAATCGAAGTGGGGCATTACTAGTGTTTCCACTAGTATTTTCTTGAGTGATAGCGGGAGGAATTTTCGAATGCTGTTTAAGGAATGTAGTATGGAAAGCACTTTTTTTGGTAATATGGGTTACTTGGTTATTCCAGTTTAAATGCGTATCAAAGTAAACTCCAAGGTTTTTAACACAGGATTATTCTAACATTATTCTAACAAATCCAAAATTCAGACACAAAATAATTAATTTACCAAACATAACAGCTTAGGCTATATTTTGTTCATTCTGTGTCAGCCTTGCCACTGACTTATGGACCTTCTCCACGAAACCTAATTTTCTGCGCACGTGTCACAACAGAAATACCGTTTGACTTGTGGTATTTTTCTAGAAAATTACTGTATATATATGTATATATATATATATATATATATATATATCTCGAAGGAAAGTGAAACACCACAATTACTCACGTAAAATTCGCCCACGCGTATATTTCGCACACTATTTCCTCGATATGAAATTATGGGGGGGGGGGGAAAACCTCCCATATACTGTAGCTTGCATTAATTTTTTTGGCAGGCCGGACACCGCAAGTACGATCGTAATTTATTTGAAATTGACACGTGACGCGGCAGGAGGAAGTGGTGGTGGTGAAAGAAATGGCAACATCGCCAACACCCCCCACACGCCAGATTTCGAAATCTCTGTTATAGTGCGGCAGTATGGGCAGACGACAACAACGAACGTGATGCACGCGATGGCGAGAGCAGCTCAGAAGTTGGTAACAGTGACGATGAATAAGATGAGAACGCCAGTCGCCATATTAGATGTTAGCTGTATGCGGATATAAGAATAAATAATCATTACATGTCTTAAATGCTTTATTTTCCAAGAAAACCTTTCCCCACACAAAAATCCCCGCATATAACGCGCACCCGAATTTTTCCCCCCCCCCCATATTTTCGGTAAAATGTTCGAGTTATATGCGCGTAAATACGGTAGCATCTATTAAAAAAAAATAAAAATCTAATTGCACCTTTCGGGGATCGAACCTCTACGTGTCTTGTGACAAGCCATCATCTGACCAAGCTACTGTTGTCACGCCAGGAGAAGGCGGCTGAAGTACTTAGACGGGGCGGAGGGGAAACAGTCGCGCATGCGCACCGCGCTGTTCACTGCAATATTCCTGCTCCACAAACATCTACTGCACGTGTCTATGAATCTTTGCGACTTTGTGAAAATAATAGTGGGGTTTTTACTGTAGTGTTTTATTAGTTTCAACAAGACAATTGTTTTCAGTATACCACAAATCTTGTATTGCTTTAGTTATCCTTTGCTTTTCGTGCTAATAGTATTGATAATAATATAGTTAATAGAATTTATGTTATTGTATACTGTACTGTTATTTAGTTTTATAGCAGTTTTTTGTTTATTGTAAATATGTCGACAAAGAGGAAACAAGGATTGACAATCTATAGCGAAGAAAGGAATATTATTAGAATTGCAAAATAATACTGTGATGAAGAAAAAGAACAACAGTGCCTTTGCATTCCTCTTACGAAACCTACAGCAAAGGTAGAAAAGTACTCTGATCTATCCACAAGAACAATACAGCGTATAAGGAATGAAATGAAAGACTGCACAGAAGAAAGTGCGTTGTCAACACCTGAGGGAGAAAAAAAATGTAAACGTCCAGACCACCGAAACGCAAATGTAGATGACTTCGACGGGAGATTGACAAAAAAGATATAATTGAGAATTCTTATTTGAAAAAGAAAGAGGGCCACCGGCGTAGCTCAGGAGGTAGCGCGTTTGCCTGCTGATCTGCAGTTGTGCTCGGGAGTGAGTTCGATTCCAGTTTGCGCTGACTACCTGGTTGGGTTTTTTCCGAGGTTTTCCCAAGCGGAAGGCGAATGTCAGGTAATCTATGGCGAATCCTTGGTTTCATTTCGCCAAATACCATCTCGCCATCATCAATTCAATCGACACTGAAGAAGCTAGTATTTATTACAGTGTCGCTAAATAACAAGTAAAAAAATAGTACCAAGCTGCAACAAACGTCTACCCTTTTATAAGAGAAAATTGATTTGAAATGAAAGACAACATTAAGACGAATACTGATGAAAAGGGATTTCAGGTGGAAGAAGTGTGCAGCAAAAAAATCGAGGAAAACACTGTAAATTAGAATACGTGAAGATATCTACAGCAAATAAGAAAACTTAGGAAAGTGGAAAAACCGATTTTGTATCTGGACGAAATGCGGATAGATAGGCCTACCAATTGAACTTTTTCCAAGTTCTGGCACGATAAAAATGTTACGGGAGTTTTGACTACCGTAAATGTGTCCAGAACACTCATTGTTGTCCATCAGGATGGGGGCGGTGGGGCTAGTGGCTTTGTTGAGAGATTCGAATTAATATACACGGCTGGAACATAAACAGACGATTATCATGGACAGATCATACTCCAGAAATTTTGAAAAATGTGATGATAGTCATAGCGACAGCACCGAAGATGCGGAATCTTTTATGTCTGACTCCGTTCCCTTGTAGCCAAGTAAGTGGACGAAGTTTTCAGGTCAGAGCGTAGCGTAAAGTTCCCCCGTCCCGCCTATCTACTCCCCGCGCCAACTCGTAGCGCGAAGACAGTACTGCTGGATCCCAGTGGCAATTCGGGTAGAAACGAAAATACAATTACTGTACTGTACTACACAAATTACATATAATTGAGACGAAGCGAGACATGTTCCATCTAGCGGACAAAGACAGTCTCATGGCGTCACCCACTCACTGTTGGTACGGTGGCAACACGTGTTCCAGCACCGAGGCGTTGGTTCGAATCTAGGTCAAGGTACAGGTTATCTCCTGCAGACGAAAGTGTTTCACAAATATTCCAACGACATCTAACCATTCTATTCTCACAATCGGTTTAGTCAGAACCTCTATACACTCAAATTGGTCCGCTTTAAAACTCAGCGGCTATATTTCTCTGTGGAATACATGGTCATGGGTTCCAGTCCCCTCTTGGGAATGGATGTTTGTATGTGGAGACCCGGCTTTGTACTATACTGTATCTCTACTTAGTGTCACGCTTCGGGAATGTCTATATTTTAAATTTAAAGCTACCATCGATTATGAATTTGTATATTAATAATTATAGCAAGAGAATCTATATTTCGTTCCTATTTTTTTTTATTTGTTGTGATTATATTAACTATTATGCTTTATTGCACTTTTGGAAGATTAAGAATGTTTTAATTTTATTTATTTTTTGAGGTGACTCAGTTGGCCGAAGCGCTTGCCTGCCGATCCGGAGTTGAGCTGGCGGTGTGGGTTCGGTTCCCGTTAGGGATGATTACCTGGTTAGATCTTTTCAGAGGTTTTCCACCAACTGTAAGGCAAATGTCAGGTAATCTGTGGCGAATCCTCAGACTCATCTCGCCAAATAACATGTCGTGCTAACGAATCCTATCGAAGCTAAATAACCTAGCCGTTGATACAGCGTCGATAAATAATCCACTAAAAATTATGAAATCATGGACTGACACAGCTATTGAACATCATAACACACGGTAGAAAATTGAATGACAGAAGAGAAGAGAAAGTGTATAACAGAAAATAATAATGGAAATTAATCAAACAATCCCATTTTAATCCACTTTATTTATTACAGAAGAAAATAATTAAAATATGTCTTCATAAACCTATTGATTTTCCTGCTCAAAAATTGTTTTTAGACTTTAATGTTCTTAACATAAGACAAATTTATTATATTGTATTAATAAAATTCATACATAAAAATCGAAATAATTTTGAATTATATTTTCATAGTTATGAAACAAAAGGTATGAATTCTTTAAGATTTTTTTGAACCAAAATGTAACACTGCTACAGTATTTAATCATAGTAGTAATTTAGGACCAAGAATATATTACAAATTTATATTTAAATATCCTAATCTTGTCAATTCTATTAGTTCTAGAATTAAATTTAAAAAGTTATGTATGGATTTTATAAAAACTGAAAAATTGTAAATTTAAATTTATATATTGTGTAGTAGACATAAGACAAATTGTATTATATACTTCCTAATTTAAATTCAGGAATCCGTAGCTGAGCACGAGTTCTACTCTTTCAGGGGCGAGCTAAAGTTTTTCTGTATATATTGTATATTATGTTGCAATTATTAGCAAAATAAATAAATAAATAAATAGAACGGAATGGAATAGAGTACAGAATAACAGAATAACCTGAACAACGTAGAGTGGAATATGAAACAATAATTCGAATTTCATTTCACCATCCCTCGCCACTACATTTTTATATCTCACATTATGCACAAGATATGGTTTCAGGGTAAAGTGTACGAGCATTGGCAATCCCGGAGGGATACCACTAACCAGTATTTCTCTGTCAAACACTGCTGCCATAGGAAATAATCAGTGGACAATACGCGCTGACAATGTTCTCAGCGTCTTACGGAGAAACTCGCTACCATCTAAAGAATGGCTATGGTGCTAGTCGGAGATCGTTCAAGTGACGCTATACTAGAATCCAAGGATGGTCTGTAATATCTGGTGACTATTAGGGACCTTACATAGTTAACTATGCGGTATCTGAAGGGCTGAATGGCCATCAATTGGATGTACCAATCATCTCACCCCTACCTCCTAGGATTGTATGCATACATTTTCAAAAATAAATGATCTAGTACATGAACAATAGCTTTGCTGTTCTGTACACACACGGAAACACCCCCACAATAAAGTAAAAGGAACAGTATCACTTTATATACGCCTTAATTTTGCATCATGTTAACTGAACACGGCAGTACAGATTTCTAACCGTCCAGCACTCCGTATCCAGGCATCTGTTTACCTCTTGTCAACCGTTACGGCTTTGCAGTTACTTTCACCAATCCGCGTCGGCAACTCAGAAAAATTAACTGAATAACTTTCGATTTCTAAGGACTAATGGTGACAAATTGGAAGTTGTGTTACGCAATTACGCAAACCAATGCTTTTAAGCATATTAACTGCTAATTTGAATCTCTATAGGCCTAAAGTGATTTTTTCCTCGTTGTAACATAGTTTTGTACGATTATAATAGACCTACTTATAATTCAGTACAATTAATTTTGGTAAGACTAAAATAGTGTCCATATATTTACATACCTTAGGAATAGGCTATAACATTAGACCAAGAGGAGAACAGGTGAAAGATGAAAAGGGAGGCAGGAAGAAGCTGGAGAAGACAAAATGAGAATATGAAAGAGAAGGAATAAGGAAGAAGTAATGGAATAAGAGAGCAGACAAAAAGAAAACTGAGAAGAAGATAGGAAAGCAAAAGAAGGGAGCGAAAGGAGAACAAGGTAACAAGAAAAGCTGTGATGAACGCAATGCGAAATAAAAGGTAGTCTAAGTGAGGGAGAATTGGAGGAATAAAATAATTAGAAAGAATGGATGAAATATGGAGATATGAAGGTAACAAAAAGAAGTGCAATGTGGAAGCAAAGGAAATGAATACGAAGAATAGGGACGAGAGGAAGAGAAAAATTATTAGAAGAGTAGAATATAAGAGAATAGGAAGGAGGAAAGGAAGGTAAAAGAGAAAAGAAAGAGAATGAATCGTACAAGATGAAAAAAGAAGGAAAATGAGTCGTAGGATATGGAAGAAAAAGAGAAGGGGAATGGCTCGTAGAAGATGAAAGGAAAATAGGAGGAGAATGAGTAGTAGAAGATGAAAGAAAAAGAGGCGATAAATGAGTCACAGGAGATGAAAGAAAATGAGAGGGAAAATGACTTGCATATGAAGAAAAAGAGAAGGAAAATGAATCCTAGAAAATGAAACAAAAAAAGACGATAAAGAAATAGCAGAGGATGAAGAAAAAGAGACGATACATGAGTCAGAGAAGATGAAAGAAAAGAAGTGGGAAAATGACTCGCATATGATGAAGAAAAAGAGAAGGAAAAGAATCGTACAAAATGAAACAAAAAGAGACGATAAATAAGTAGCAGGAGATGAAAGAAAAAGAAGGAATAAATGAGTCAGAGAAGATGAAAGAAAAAGAGATAGAAATAGAATGTAGAAGATGAAACAGAAAGAAGTCGGCCTGTGTAGCTTAGTCGGTATAGCGCTGGCCTTTGTGCTCGAGGTTGCGGGTTCGATCTCGGCCCAGGTCGATGGCATTTAAGTGTGCTTAAGTGCGACAGGCTAATGTTAGTAGATTTACTGGCATGTAAAAGAACTCCTGCGGGACAAAATTCCGACACACCGGCGACGCTGATATAACCTCGGCAGTTGCGAGCGTCGTTGAAGAAACCATAATTATTATTGTTATCATTATTAAGAGAAAGAGACGATAAATAAGTCAGAGGAGTTGAAAGAAAAAGAGATGGAAATGAGTAGCAGAAGATGAAAGAAAAAATACGATGAGCCAGAGGAGATGAAAGAAAAAAAGAAGGAAAATGAATCGTAGAAAATGAAAGAAAAAGAGATAGAAATAAGACGTAGAAGATGAAAGATAACGTACAAAGTGAAACAACAGAAGGATACTAAGAAGTAGAAAATGAAAAGGGAAAGAAAGTAATGACTAACAAAGACTAGAAGAAATAGAATACGGTGAATAAGAAGAAACATGGTGTAGCTTTGTTGTTTATTAAGTAGAAAATGAAAAGGGAAAGAAAGTAATGAGTAACAAAGACTAGAAGAAATAGAATACGGTGAATATGAAGAAGCATGGTCTAGCTTTGTTGTTTATTAAGTAGAAAATGAAAAGGGAAAGAAAGTAATGAGTAACAAAGACTAGAAGAAATAGAATACGCTGAATATGAAGAAGCATGGTCTAGCTTTGTTGTTTATTAAGTAGAAAATGAAAAGGGAAAGAAAGTAATCAGTAACAAAGACTAGAAGAAATAGAATACGGTGAATATGAAGAAGCGTGGTCTAGCTTTGTTGTTTATTAAGTAGAAAATGAAAAGGTAAAGAAAGTAATGAGTAACAAAGACTAGAAGAAATAGAATACGGTGAATATGAAGAAGCGTGGTCTAGCTTTGTTGTTTATTAAGTAGAAAATGAAAAGGGAAAGAAAGTAATAAGTAACAAAGACTAGAAGAAATAGAATAGGTGAATATGAAGAAGCATGGTCTAGCTTTGTTGTTTATTAAGTAGAATATGAAAAGGGAAAGAAAGTAATGAGTAACAAAGACTAGAAGAAATAGAATATGAAGAAGCATGGTCTAGCTTTGTTGTTTATTAAGTAGAATATGAATAGGGAAAGAAAGTAATAAGTAACAAAGACTAGAAGAGATAGAATATGAAGAAGCATGGTCTAGCTTTGTTGTTTATTAAGTAGAAAATGAAAAGGGAAAGAAAGTAATGAGTAACAAAGACTAGAAGAAATAGAAGCATGGTCTAGCTTTGTTGTTTATTAAGTAGAATATGAAAAGGGAAAGAAAGTAATAAGTAACAAAGACTAGAAGAAATAGAATATGAAGAAGCATGGTCTAGCTTTGTTGTTTATTAAGTAGAATGTGAAAAGGGAAAGAAAGTAATGAGTAACAAAGACTAGAAGAGATAGAATATGAAGAAGCATGGTCTATCTTTGTTGTTTATTAAGTAGAAAATGAAAAGGGAAAGAAAGTAATGAGTAACAAAGACTAGAAGAGATAGAATATGAAGAAGCATGGTCTAGCTTTGTTGTTTATTAAGTAGAATATGAAAAGGGAAAGAAAGTAATGAGTAACAAAGACTAGACGAAATAGAATATGAAGAAGGAAGGTCTAGCTTTGTTGTTGATTAAGTGGGGGAACTATTTTAACTCAGTGTTGACAAGGCTTCTGCGTAGCATCCCTACCTGTTGCTCGTTAGCGCTGAGAGCAGCTCGCCATTAGCTGCAAGCAGGTTAGATCAGTCGCCACGGGCAAACAAAACCGTGTGACGTCACTTTCCGAACACGGTTCGTTCCGACGCAGTAGTGTGCCGTGTGTTTCCGTCCAGCTGCCCTCTCGCTCGCACATAACGGGTTCTGGAGTGAGTGATGTGGCGGGCGGAGGAGGAACCTGTTCCGCATTCTGCCGCAGATGTTACCTGTCCCACTGCCTCACTCAGCACTCCGTTAATAAGCAGCCCTCAGCAGTCGGGAGATTATTGTGACATCCGTTTCATCCGGCCAAAAGCAATGGATTTCTAAAAGGTGTTACTTACTTACTTACTGGCTTTTAAGGAACCCGGAGGTTCATTGCCGCCCTCACATAAGCCCGCCATTGGTCCCTATCCTGAGCAAGATTAATCCATTCTCTATCATCATATCCCACCTCCCTCAAATCCATTTTAATATCTTCCCATCTACGTCTCGGCCTCCCTAAAGGTCTTTTTCCCTCCGGCCTTCCAACTAATACTCTATATGCATTTCTGGATTCGCCCATACGTGCTACATGCCCTGCCCATCTCAAACGTCAGGATTTAATGTTCCTAATTATGTCAGGTGAAGAATACAATGCGTGCAGTTCTGTGTTGTGTAACTTTCTCCATTCTCCTGTAACTTCATCCCTCTTAGCCCCAAATATTTTCCTAAGCACCTTATTCTCAAACACCCTTAACCTATGTTCCTCTCTCAAAGTGAGAGTCCAAGTTTCACAACCATAAAGAACAACTGGTAATATAACTGTTTTACAAATTCTAACTTTTATATTTTTTGACAGCAGACTGGATGATAGAAGCTTCTTAACCGAATAATAGCAGGCATTTTCCATATTCTTTCTGTGTTTAATTTCCTTCCGAGTGTCATTTATATTTGTTACTGTTGCTCCAAGATATTTGAACTTCTCCACCTCTTCAAAAGATAAATTTCCAATTTTTATATTTTCATTTTGTACAATATTCCCGTCACGAGTCATAATCATATACTTTGTCTTTTCGGGATTTACTTCCAAACCTCTTTACTTGCTTCCAGTAAAATTCCCGTGTTTTCCCTAATCGTTTGTGGATTTTCTCCTAACATATTCACGTCAACCGCATAGACAATGAGCTGATGTAACCCGTTCAATTCCAAGCCCTCTCTGTTATACTGGACTTTCCTAATGGCATACTCTAGAGCAAATTTGAAAAGTAAAGGTGATAGTGCATCTCCTTGCTTTAGCCCACAGTGGATTGGAAAGGTATCTGACAGAAACTGACCTATACGAACTCTGCTGTACGTTTCACTGAGACACATTTTAATTAATCGAACTAGTTTCTTGGGAATACCAAATTCAATAAGAATATCATATAAGCTTACAACTTCTCTCTTAACCGAGTCATATGCCTTTTTGAAATCTATGAATAACTGATGCACTGTACCCTTATACTCCCATTTTTTCTCCATTATCTGTCGAATACAAAATATCTGGTCAATAGTTGATCTATTACGCCTAAAACCACACTGATGATCGCCAATAATTTCATCTACATATGGAGTTAATCTTCTCAAAAGAAGGTTAAAAGGTGTTAAAGTTTAGAAAAAAAGTTTTGAGTTTTACATTGTGTATTTGGGCTTGTTATAGCCAACATTTCGGACCCAACGTTTATCTTTCCTGTCTGGCACCAGATTCTTATATTTCGTTCATGCGCCAATGGTATACTCCATTTTATATCATGAAGTGCAGTTCGGCGGCTCCTTTGAACACCAACTTACAGATTTACCACTTCCTACACACACAAACACACACCTGACCAGTCCATCCTGTCCCCTCGTCCCAACATTGCACAGTTGCCACAATCCTTCTGTTTTTCCATATAAATTTCGTATCAACAATGAATAATAAAAGCGGGGTACTCTCTTTCCCTTACGAACATTCCACTATTGCTCCAAAAATCATCTTGCGGTGCTATGTACACTGGCGTTCAAAGATACCTGACCCTATTAATCGATAGTGATCGATAATTTGTTAGTGTAAGTGTGGCTTCTTTTGTTATTACTTCTATAAATAGATGGGGGTTTAAAGTCAGTGTAGCCAATAGTTATAGCCTACTAGTAGTACATAAATATATCCGCATTATAGAATTCAAAATTTCATCTCCCTCTGACTGGAAAAAACACTAGGTTTGTCCACAGCTGTAGAGTAACGGTTAGCATGCCTGACCGTGAAACGAGCAGGTCCGGGTTCAAATCCTAGTTGGGAAAAGTTGCCTGGTTGATGTTTTTTCCGGGGTTTTTCCTCAACCCATTAAGATGAAATTCTGGTCAACTTTTCGCGCTGGACCCTGGATTCATTTCGCTGGCATTATCACTTTCATAACATTCACACGCTAAATAACCATAGATGTTGATAAAGCGTCATAAAATAAACAAAAATAACACTAGGTTTAGGGGAAACCGCTAATACTGTGAATTATGGCAGTAATTTAACTTAACCTGCATCATTATTTTCCCCAACACATTTTTACCCGTCCCAATAATAGAGTAACCTATTGAGAACTAGCGGAACTATTTCATAGTTTGTCTATTTTTATATCTTTGGTTCTGACTTATCCCGTTGCTAGAAAGTTCGCTTACACGATCAGAAAATTGTAGGTCTGAGATCTCTGAGCGCTAGTGTACCTCACCTCCCGTGGTGCACAGAGAGGAAGGCTGAAGTCGCGGCAAAGAGAAATACAGCTTAGGCGCGTCACTCCTGGATGGGGGCGCTTGGATGAATGAGGCAATGTCAAATATTCTATCGGAAAGAAAGGTATTAAAAGTGGATAGATTTGAAATGAAGAGTTGACAAACTGACGGTCACATAACTTACCCATACAACCTGCTGTGTTAGCTCCAAATTTTGACATGGGAGGAAAGTAAAATTAGTCAATTTTACCTCATGATATCTCATTCAGGGACAAAACAAATTTACTAGTATAATTCTACAACACGGGACTCCTACTTTTACTTCTCTTCCGAACGAAGTCTTGCTAAGAAGTCTGATCACCTTAAAGAATGAATAAACCATGACAGAGTGTAAAGTGACCTCGTGAACCTTGGATACAATAGCAAGCATGGAGGCCACTTACCAAAAAGGATGTAATTAGCATTCTAACAGTGCAATTGTTTTCAATTCGATTGTGGAGCAATTCGCTCTCTAGCTAAATAGTTAATACTTCATCTTAAGCTGCAACACAAAGAATGAAAGTGCGTTCTTAAGGAAGATATTTCAATAGTTATCAGCGAAATGCAATTTTTTTTAACGATTCTACAGAAATGAGACAAGTGAAATCGTACTCAAGCGTGCTTACAAGACTATTACACTTTTACTGCGTCATAGTACTTTTGACAAATAAAACGGTACGAAAAACGTCTTTCAACCAATCATGACTGCTTACCACACATTTTTATCGCGTCCCTAGCATTTGTTTGTTTTTATATCTTCCCTAGCATTTGTTTCTTTGTTTGCCAACATTTCAAACTGAAAATTCTTTACGGTACTATAAAACATGCTTTGCGATCGTCATTTGTTTACAGCATAGACAGTCAACTGAAAATGGAGGCTCCGTTCATACGTTTTGGTGAAATAGAATTTCAGTAAGTCAATTAATATCTTATTGTATTAGAGTACTTTATATCTTCTAATCTTTATATACTTTCTTCTAATCGTGCAATAGTCAATTATATCCTACTCGAGTTTCGATTTTCTCTAGATAAATATGCTAGTGTTCCATTCGCAGATTTATCGATAAAATCAAAACCTCTATTATAGTGAGATTACTGTTCATAATAACATAATTTAAAAACAAATGCTTAAAAATGTCGGCAGTGTCTCTCTTTTAGCTCGTGTTTAACATCAATTTATATGTATCACAGCACTTGGAATGTGGCTTGATTGAATGAAAGATACGTTTTCCGTCTCTTCAACAACACCAGCTCTAAGGACACAATCATTGACAGTGTAACGCCAATCATCCAGTCTTGCGATTCGATCAGATTACTGTGTAAATACGTAACATTTAACACATTACTTAACATTAATTTAAACTTAATCTTAAATAAGTTTAATGGTATTAAATTTGAAGTTAATGAGGTTATAGCATAATAAAAATATAAAAACCAAACAATTTGCGTAATTAATTCATTCAATAGACTACTTCACGTTTTTATCTACAGTAATTTGATATCGTATCTGATGAGACGTTTTTGTTTACATTCTCCTCTCGCAAATCTTGAGTGGATGATTTGAGTTACACTCACTCCCACTGCGGAGCAATGACCTCAAGTAGTACTGCTACTCTTTGCAGCGTTGCAACACGTTACATTTAGCATTCTAAAAACTATTGGGTGTATCAAAAAACTTATTTGACAACACTCGTTTGCATTGACTTGATCTATTGTCTCTGTGAATTAATGTAATAGGTTTACTTTGACCCTATACATTATTGTTCATGTGAAATCTTATGAAGTGAGAAGAGAAAAGAGATGAAATTTGTAACGTAGAGGGAAACAGAATATAACCAGAATTTGTGCCAAATATTGAAGTACCGGAGATGAAAGTAAGGGTGCGAATTTTGATAGTAATTTATGAATATCTGATAGTTATTTGCTTTTATATGTATCATGTTAAAACTTGCATCAGATTGAATGCGAAGACTTTAATGTTGAGTCCATTCTTTCTCCAAATATGCAATAATCCTCATTCAATTCACTTTTACATACAACATTTCTACAGAGCTACACATTTAAATCAATTGATATAAATATTCTCTATAAATCACCAATAATTACATTTAAAATATCACTTTTCTTTCACGAATAAGAAAATAAATCTACTATGTGGAAAAATGACAATCGAGGTCAACGACGACTAGAGAAATCAGAATACTGGCTCGAAGATAAACACTAATAGAAAACAGTAAGTATATTGCTGTAACATGTTTTTTTTTTCTTTTTGGGACGAGGTTAGATAGACTCAAAGAACAAATGTGACATGTGTTAATTTGGAATTCAAGTATATTCTGCAGAGAAAGGACTAGAGTCAAACAAGCGAAAACGATAGATGTTATCGCAGACGTAAACCACAAGTGAACAAGGTCTTTTTGGAGATATGATAGGTGACTAGTGAAATCGACATAGTTTGTATTGGTTTATGCTTGCAAGAATATCAGCTAAGACCAGGATTGTGAAAGACTCGCAACGACTAAAAAGACACTCCTGAATTTAGTTATTATTATTATTCTTATTATTATTATTATTATTATTATTATTATTATTTTATTATTATTGCTGATGCGAAGTTACTACTACTACCATTCATTAATCATGCATCCTGAGTGGTCAGACCTTCAGTCTGTCACGCAGGTGATCCGGTGTTCGAGTCCCAGTCAGGCTGGGATTTCTAATAAAAAATTCTTAGTTACAATTTTGGTGCACAAGGTCGCTGTTGGGATTTTTCTCCCCTTTACCCACATCAGGTAACTACATAAATCCGTCATGATTTTATAGCATTCACTAAACGCCGGATGACGATGCACGGAGGGGGCTGGCCTAGGGACGAGGGGGGGGGGTTGACTGCTCGAAACATAGGTACGCAGCGAACCTTAGTAGAGTCAGTCGGTGTGGGTTTGGGAAAGTCGCGGTGCTGCATCTAGTGTCCCTCTCCCGAAATTTCATGCACTTCATTTCAACTTATAATGTAAGAATATGGTTATTTACTGTAACTTATGCAGGTATGTAACTAATAACTTGAGAAACTAAACTGTTTTGGAATGCACAAAATGTAGAATGAGAAAGAGGATTCCCCGCCTTAGCTCGAGTTTTACTTCTTCAGAGATGCGCTAGAACAGAATCTTGTTTATATATGACACTCGAGAGGAAATTAAACGCAGAATAAATATGAGAAATGCTGTTATTCTCCGGCTGAGAAGCTTTTGTCATCCCGTCTGCTCTCAGAAAAGCTAAAAATTAGAATTTGTAAAACAGTTATATTACCAACTGTTATGTATGGTTGTCAAACTTCGACTCTCACTTTGAGAGAGGAATAGAGATTAAGAGTGTTTGAGAATAAGGTGCTTAGGAAAATAATCGGGGCTAAGATGGATGAAGTTATAGGAGAATGAAGTTACACAACGCAGAACTGCACGCATTGCATTCTTCATCTGACATAATTAAGAACATTAAATCCAGACGTTTGAGATGGGCAGGGCATGTAGCAAGTATGGGCGAATGCAGAAATGCATATAGAGTGTTAGTTGGGAGACCGGAGGGAAAAAGACCTTTGGGAAGGCCGAAACGTAGATGGGAAGATATTATTAAAATGGATTTGAGGAAGGTGGGATATGGTGGTAGGGACTGAATTAATCTTGATCAGGACAGGGATCGATGACGGGCTTATGTGAGGGCGGCAATGTATCTCCGGGTTCTCTAAAAGCCATTTGTAGGTAAGTAAGTATAAATTTATATTTAACCTTAATGGAAATGTTTGTTCAATATAGGTACAGCAGCAAAAAATCATATAGCAAACCGTCTGTTTCTATTTGAGTAAATCAAGATTGAATCTTATTCGCTGCAAATAAATAACCATTAACGTTCAATTAAAATGATACCTTATCATGTCTATCATGACAAGCACTGCTTTAGCTGTGCAACAGATAAATTGCTGGACAATGTATCCAGAGAGAAGGCATACTTGAAACCGTTTTTCGATATTAAAAATACTGAAAACATGAATTTTCGTAAAAATATTGAAATTCTTGAATAAGATTTTCGGCATAATAATACTTCCTTGTTACTGTTCGTATTAGGAGAAAGTACTGTAGAAATTGAAGCTACCTTTTTAGTCGATTTTTAACGACGCTGTACCAACTAATAGATTATTTAGCGTCGGTGGAATTGGTGATATGTAGAGAAGATATTTGGCAAGACGAGATCGAGGATTCTTCACGTAATTACCTTTACACTTGGGCCAAATCATGGAAAAAAACCCAATCAGGCAATCAGCCCGAGTGGATATCGAACCTACGACCGACCGAGGAGCGCAGCTTCGGATTATCAGGAAAACACGCCTACCGCGTATTATATTACACATCCGGAGGAGTTTTGACGGACGCACGCGACTTCAAGATCACTGCAAAACAGCCAACAGAGGGAAAATATAATACCCTAGGTAAATACAAGACTAAGATAAGCATTAGAGATGAACAACGATCGAGAAAGCAAGACTAACAGCGCTCAAAAAGCTGAAAACCCGCACGACAATGTTCTTAGCCTACGTCGCGTCGTTAACGTAAAGACTGCTTGTGAGTGTTTCGAGACGTCGAGATTGATCAGTCCCGAAGTCCCGAACGTCAAGCAACTTTGAATCGCCACAGTTGTTTATACCTGACTGCACTTTTATCTACTTTGGCTACTGTTATATATGTTCTATCAAGTAGCCTATTTGAAACATCATCTCTACCTTTCAGTGTATAATAATCCGTTCCCCAGTCTTTATTTAATTACTAGGCCCTTATTAAAATGCTAGGAATTTTCTTTCCATATGTTTGAGATCAAGTGTGCAATCTCAAGTAAAAAGATATTAACGTTATGTTTTATGTTTCTTAGAAATGCAAATTTATTTGAGAATTGTTTTTTTTTTATTTATATAACCATAGGTAATATCATATAATAGGTCTAGAACCAGAACATTTTGATAACTAAGATACTGTTCTGGTTTGTCTTTTTGTCTCATTTAAACATTTATAATGTTATTTATTTCAATGATGTATGTTATTTAAAGTTACGAAATATGTCCACGCCGTCCAAATGCTATTTCGAGAATGATGAGCGAGACTCGAAAGACAAATGCAACGAACACAGCGAGCGAGAGCGGCAGTTAGTTTTGTTCATCTCTAATACGTATGTATATCCAGTCCTTTGAGAGAGTGTGTGTGTGTGTGTGTGTGTGTGTGTGTGTGTGTGTGTGTGAGGGGTGGGAGGAAGAAACAGAGGACCAGAGAAGGAGAGAGAGGCATTTCTCTGTTGGCCCGTAACTTTGACGATTAGTGGTCCTTCTTCAAGGATCATTTAAACATTTGTAATGTTATTTATTTCAAAGATGTGTGTTATTCAAAGTTACGAAATCTCCACGCCGACCAAATGCTATTTCGAGAATGATGAGCGAGACTCGAAAGACAAATGCAGCGAACACAGCGAGCGAGAGCGGCAGTTAGTTTTGTTCATCTCTAATACGTATGTATATCCAGTCTTTGAGAGAGAGAGAGAGAGGGGGGGGAGGGGAGGAAGAGACAGAGGGCTAGAGAAGGAGAGAGAGGCATTTCTCTGTTGGCCCGTAACTTGTGACGATTAGTGGCCCTTCTTCAAGGATCGGAACCGCTATCTGCTTGCATATCTTAACAATTAATTAGTTAGAAATGTGATGCTAATGTGTTATTAGCAAACCACAGACTGCTGGCAGTTGTAGAGCGGATGAGAAACTGTTAACCGGACACGCATTCCGAACACCTTCCCATACAACTACTACGCAATGAATCTGCTACAGTGTATTCCATAAAATATTTTACACGACTCAAGATTCAGACTTTAGAATAACAGCGATCGTGGCGAATGTAAATACTCGGTAGGCTGAAACAAATCTGCTTACCTTGTACCATTTTATAGAGCAGACGTTTATCGGCTTTTCTATCGAATTTTTTGTGACACAGAACCTACAAGAAGATGATGACCACTCATTTTCACCCCCAAAGACAATGGCGGGCATTCCTGCGGCATTGCCGCAGTGATGTCAGACCTCAGCGAAGCATCAAACTTACCCCCTACTTTCCCCTTCCCCCACTACATGAAAATACTGCGCGTATACGTGGCGGATTATACTTTATTGCTGTACTTCGGAGCTTCATTAGTGATACAATGTCTTTCGCAGAATCATATGAAGTGAGAGGATATCACACTTACAAGAAAGGCGGTTCTTTCATTTCTCAATTTTAGGATTAGTTACAAATATTCAGGACGCGAACTTAAATATGTCATCATCATCATCATCATCATCATCATCATCATCTTCCTAACAAGTATTAGGCCAAGTGGCCTGTTACGGTCTCAAACTAGAATTTTCAGTCCATCTCTTCTTTGGACGGCCTAGAGATCTTTTGCCATATGGATGGTAATGAAGCAGTGCTTTTGGAATTCTGCATCGATTCATTCGTTCGAGATGACCCTTCCACTGAAGTTGATATTTGCTGATGAACTGCATAATGGGTTCTATTTGAAGTTCTTGCATTAGGTCCTCATTTTTTTTATGATCCCAGCGAGTATATCCAGCTGCTGCTCTCATAAACCTCATCTCACTTGCTGTTATTCTACTGACATCTTTATTCTTCACAGTCCACGCTTCGCTACCATAGCTTAATACTGGCTGTGCTAAGGTTTTATACAACTTAAATATGTATATTCTTAAAATAAATCACCTGTTATACGAGTTCAAAGAACACAGATCCAGTGATTTTCAAAGGATGGAGAAAGATTTCAATATTTTTGCCACTCCTTTTCATGTTTAAATTGAAAATGTTATAATTGCTGTTAGAGGTATTGGATTTGCAGAATGATGGCTTCTTGAAAGCAGAATGTGAAGTCTACTGGGGGCTAACATTTTTTAAAAGAGGTCTAGTACTCCATATCCACTGCTTAGACAGTTTGCTTAAAAAATAATGAGTACCGTCATTTCCCATAACTATGGTCCTGGAATATAACTATTATCCACGATACAACTATTCAAATTTTGTACTCCATAACGTACTGTAGTACCTCGTGCATCTATATTTTTGCTGTACTGTAGTTTGAATTCAAGTCACTGCAGCTATCTACGAACGGTCTATGTTACTTCTACAATGATCTTTGAATGGTTGTATCGTGGACCATAGTTGTGTTCCAGGGCCATAGTTACGGGAAATTACGGTATGTATTCATCAACCTACCAGTGCGAACAGCTGTTTTCTAAAATGAAATTTATAAAGTCCAGCCACAGATCCCGCTGAAGCGATGCTCATCTCCTTGCGCAACTGAAAATAACATGCACAGATATAAATCCCAATTTCGAAGTAATTGCTTTGAAAAATTAATGATTAATTAAATGTCACGTGAATCGACTATTCTAATTACATATGGTAGGTAGGAGTGTAGTGGCGCAACTGTCTGTAAATCCGTCACTGCAAGGTAGAGTGCAACCCCTCCCACAGTATGCAGTTGCCATTTAAATCCTGTCTTGTGGGTTGCGTTCATTTTGCCCACCACTGCCCAAAGAGAATATAGATATAACAATACAGGATGATTCAAAACCTCTGCGACAAATTCTGAGGGGTGATAGATCTAAAAATAAGGAACTCTTTTTGTTAAAGACAACCTACGTCTTCTGACGCGTCGTTTCGAAGTAACCGTTTAAAATGTTTTTGCACGGGCGTACGTCAATGTATGCGAATGTGTGCACCCCTGTTTGTTTGTTTATTTGTTGAGATGTTTGTAAGACGAGAAGGGTTGTTGTTGTTTGTTCAATAACTTTTCCTTTCAGTTCAGTGTAATCATCAATTGAGAATGGATGTCTACGCGGTTTTCCACCAATGCGCCGGGGACCAAGAGACCCATCGTCTCGAAGGCGCTGAAGAAGTCGAGCAAGCATTGTGTGGTGAGGGTGATTTCTGTTTTGAAACTGTTGTTGGTACATGTGGAGAGCTCTTCTTCCGTTTCCGCGAGCCTCCCCATAACACATTACCATGTCGGCTAACTCGGGAAAAGTTTATTCTCAATTGATGATTAGACTGAACTGAAAGGAAAAGGTACTGTTCTCCAACCAGGAGATCAACCGTGAAAGGAAAGTGCTTACTATTGCGCCATATATTGGAACGAAGTAAATAGACAATATTACCGTTATAACGTCAGTTTAAAAACCATGCGCTCTCCTGAATATGTTATTTCCTGTATGGAGAGATTAAAAGACCAGGAGATTAACAGTGATCTAATTTTGTAACTAGGGTAGTATCAATATGTGTGTATCAATGTTATTGTTTGTGCTGTGAGAGCTAGCCAATACAGATACGAGTACCCACGTGTGTGACCTTATGTCATCTTATGACATCAACATTCATTCACAGCATTACCCCGCTGCGTTTCATTCCCCAAAGACTTTCTCGTGGTTGGAGTACAGTATTGAACATGACACCTAAACAAACAACAACAACCCTTCTCGTCTCTTACAAACATCTCAACAAACAAACAGGAGTGCACACATTCGCATACATTGACGTACGCCCGCGCAAAAACATTTTCAAAGGTAACTTCGAAACGACGCGTCAAAAGACATAGGTTGTTTAACAAAAAGAGTTCCTTATTGTTATATCTATCACCCTCAGAGTTTGTCGCAGAGAATTTGAATCATCCTGTATAATTTATATATCTCATAGCACCCTGTTAGCCAAACCCTTCTCGTCTCTTACAAACATCTCAATAAGCTAACAGGGGTGCACACATTCGCATACATTGACGTACGCCCGCACAAAAAACATTTTCAACGGTAACTTCGAAACGACGCGTCAAAAGACATAGGTTGTTTAACAAAAAGAGTTCCTTATTGTTAGATCTATCACCCTCAGAGTTTGTCGCAGAGAATTTGAATCACCCTGTATAATTTATATGCCTCAGAGCTCCCTGTTAGCTAAACCCTTCTCGTCTCTTACAAACATCTCAACAAACAAACAGGGGTGCACACATTCGCATACATTGACATACGCCCGCGCAAAAACATTTTCAAAGTTAACTTCGAAACGACGCGTCAAAAGACATAGGTTGTTTAACAAAAAGAGTTCCTTATTGTTATATCTATCACCCTCAGAGTTTGTCGCAGAGAATTTGAATCACCCTGTATAATTTATATTCCTCAGAGCACCCTGTTAGCCAAACCCTTCTCGTCTCTTACAAACATCTCAACAAACAAACAGGGGTGCACACATTCGCATACATTGACGTACTTCAATTGAGGTATTAACGCCAAGGCCTCATTTATACAGTACTTAAACAAGTTGGATTCTTTATATCACTTTCGTTTGCAGCTTTAAAAAGAGAAAGTGGCGTTCCCTCTCGCTTCATTTGGATTCTCCATGCCAATTATTATCCACAGCTTTGAATTCACGGTTTGTTGTCTAGGCGTGATGCTAACCACTCACCTCGGGGTTAGAAGCCCATGTATTCCACTTCCGTCTATCATACTATACTAAATCTCTTTGTTGCGTGGTACATAATTATCTGAGAAAACTTTTTTTTGTATGCCTCCAAGCGCAACTCTTCGGGACTCTTCCTCCTATTATCCTTCGTCTTGGTCTCGTGTAGTTGACACGGAACTGTTCAAGCAGCGAAGAATATAAAATATCTGCTGCATGTTGGTGTACTAGGAATGCTTAGTAATAACTGTCCCACAGAGATCTCATCTTCCTCAAAAGGGAAGAGCTTGGCGTGGAACAAGGCTATCCAGGTTGTGCCGAGAGAGTGGACAGCTCTACTGTCATTTGTCCAAACAACACTCCAGCACACACAACAGGTCTATCAGTTGGAGTTATTAGCATGATTTTCGAACTTTTATAGGCGTATATATTATCGTGACGATTTCCCAAAATCTTAACAAAAAGAAGACAAGATTTATTCTTATACTCAGATACACGACGGACTGAGATAATTATATTTATAGCTGATCTATCTACTTTTGTTATTGCTTTATTGCATAATTCTCTTCTGATAGTGTGGAAGAGAAAGCATGGCCAAAATCATTCCAAAATAAATAGATAGATAGATAGATAGATAGATAGATAGATAGATAGATAGATAGATAGATAGATAGATAGATAGATAGATAGACAGGTAGGTAGGTAGATAGACAGGTAGGTAGGTAAGTAGATAGATAGACAGGTAGGTAGGTAGATAGATAGATAGACAGGTAGGTAGGTAGATAGATAGGTAGGTAGGTAGGTAGACAGATAGATAGGCAGGTAGGTATGTAGATAGATAGATAGACAGGTAGGTAGGTAGGTAGATAGATAGATAGACAGGTAGGTAGGTAGATAGATAGGTAGGTAGGTAGGTAGATAGATAGACAGGTAGGTAGGTAGATAGACATACAGACAGACAGACAGACAGGCAGATAGGCAGATAGATAGATAGATAGATAGATAGATAGATAGATAGATAGATAGATAGATAGATAGATAGATAGATAGATAGATAGATAGATAGATAGATAGATAGATAGATAGATAGATAGATAGATAGATAGATAGATAGATAGATAGATAGACAGATAGACAGATAGACAGATAGACAGATAGACAGATAGACAGATAGATAGACAGATAGATAGACAGATAGATAGACAGATAGATAGCTAGATAGATAGATAGATAGATAGATAGATAGATAGATAGATAGATAGATAGATAGATAGATAGGTAGGTAGGTAGGTAGGTAGGTAGGTAGGTAGGTAGATAGACAGACAGACAGACAGACAGACAGACAGACAGATAGATAGATAGATAGATAGATAGATAGATAGACAGACAGACAGATAGATACGTAGATAGATAAATAAATAAATAAAATAAAATAAATAAATAATAGCATAAATAAATAAAATAAATAATTAAAATAAATAAATAAATAATAGCATAAATCTACGTGGAATTCTAGTGATACACGAAGCCCTACTGTATGCAAGAGGGCTAATTCCTAACATTGAAGAAAGGAGACCATGAGCTTTACATATTTGGGCACAGAACTTACAAGCAATGGAATCTTACAGAGGTCATGAAACAAACCAACAAATCAGCAAGGATTGCTGGATCAATGAATGACGTAATCCGAAAAAAATAAATTTCTAGAAAAAGAGGGATTTATAAGTCAGTAGTAAGATCTATTGTCACCTATGTAACTGAAACAAGAACTGATTCATCAAAAACAAAACAAATATTGGAAACACAAGAAATGGCTAAACTAAGAAAAATAAGATATGACAGGATAAGAAACGGACATGTTCAGAAAATGTTCAAAATTCAACCAATAAGTAACTGGATAACAAGGAGACAAGAATAAAACACCCACGTATAAAGAATGAATGAGAAGAGATTATCAAAAGCTGTACAAGATAATATTCCAACTGGCAAGAGATCTCCGGCAAAGATCCCGAAAAAGATGAAACAACTCTCTTTCCAAAAGGCTGGAAGACTACAATTAAGAGAAGAGAAAAAGGAGAATAATAGCAGTAGCAATAGCGTTAGTGGCAGTAGTAGTAGTAGTAGTAGTAGTAGTAGTTGTAGTAGTAGTACTAGGAATAGTAATAATAGTAGTGGCAGTAATACTGGGTGTTCAGTTCAAAGTGTGTCATGGCTCGCTGTATGCCGTCAAGTGGCTAGCCGATGAGCCTAGAGAATTCAATCTTCCTACACTTCCGCAGAGGTGTATAACCTGTGAGGCAGAGAAGTTGCCTAGCAAGTACGGCGTTCATTCTGAAGAGTACGTACCGATATGTACGGTAACGCCGGTAGTGGCAGGAATGTGAACTGTTTGGAAATACGTACTGTCGGGATATGGGGAGAGGGTTAAGACGATTACTTACGTATTTGTTGACATTAATTTCGACGGTCAACATGGACACGGAGCATTTGATTTGTGTTGTGGAATGTTACCGTACGCAACCGATGATAACAAATACCCTGCGTACGACTTGCCGGCGCAAAACACAGTTCGAAAGAGGTTATGGTAGCACACAGACCGTACAGACCGCCATCTGTTGCTACGACGTTCAAGTTATACCGTACACGTTCTCAAGTTCAGATTGAAGAACGCCTTAAATAATAGGCAACTTCTCTGACATTTAAGCTGAAACTCGCTTCAAATCGGTGACCCAACAACAGTGACGTCGTGACACACTTTGAATGAACACCCAGTAGTAGTAGTAGTAGTGATAGTAATAATAGTAGTAGTAGTAATAATTATAGTAGTAGTAATAATAGTAGTAGTATGTAATAGTAGTAGTAGTAGTAACAGTAATAATAGTAGTAGTAGTAATAGTAGTAGTAGTAGTAACAGTAATAATAGTAGTAGTAGTAATAGTAATAGTAGTAGTGGTAACAGGGGTAGTAGTAATAGTAGTAGTAAAAGTAGTAGTAATAAGAAGTAATAGTAGTAGTAACAGTAGTAATAGTATTAAGGAGTAATAGTAGTAGTAATAGTAATAGTAGTAGTAACAGTAATAGTAGTAATAAGTATTAATAGTAGCAATAGCAGTAGTAATAGTAGTAGTAGTAGTAACAGTAGTAGTAGTATTAAGGAGTAATAGTAGTAGTGGTAATAGTGGTAGTAGTCGTAGTAGTAGTAACAGTAGTAGTAGTAGTAGTAGTAGTAGCAGTAATAACAGCAGTAACAGTAGTACTAGTAACATAGTAGTAGTAGCAGTAAGAGTAGTAACAGCAGTAATAGTAATAGCAGAAGTACTAGTAACAGTAGCAGTAGTAGTAGTAGTAACAGTAGTAAAGCAGTAGTAGTAATAAGGAGTAATAGTGGTAATAGTAGTAACAGCAGTAGTAATAACACAGAAATAGTAATAGTAGTAGTAATAGTAGTAGTAGTAGTAGCAGTAGCAGTAGTAGTAACAGCAGTAACAGCAGTACTAGTAATAGTAGCAGTAGTAGCAGTAATAGTAGTAGCAGCAGTACTAGTAACAGTAGCCGTAGTAGTAGTAACAGCAACAATAGTAGTAGTAGTTGTTACCAGTAGCAGTAGTAGTAACAGCAGTAACAGCAGTACTAGTAATAGTAGCAGTAGTAGCAGTAATAGTAGTAACAGCAGTAATAGTAGTAGCAGCAGTACTAGTAACAGTAGCCGTAGTAGTAGTAACAGCAACAATAGTAGTAGTAGTAGTAGTAGTAGTAGTAGTATTAGTAGTAGTAATAGTAGTATCGTATATATTACAAAATGTAAGTACTGCACTGTAAGAAAATGTGTACAAGTAATGTAATGACGTCACGCTCAGAATTGGTCATATCTTTTGAATGAAAGTTCAATAAAATAAATTATAAATAGGAATAATATTGATAATGCGATAAAGAGCTGAAGTTTTTATAAACTTGTGAAACGTTCGATGAGAAACTGTGTGACATTATCAAAAGACTTCTTTCCAAAATTTGCTAACATTATAACAAAAATTACAAGCTAGCTACCGGTACTAAACGTGTAAGTATAAAACCGTGTTTCTGTAATAAAATTATATATGGTAGCTGATGAATAAATACAGTTGGATTTTTCAAATGAAATTACTGCAAATGAACAAACTACAATTTTCTAATTACTTGAAAATGGGTGCAATTGGCGTGGTAAATCCAAACTTGAGACAATAACTATTGAAATGCGTGAATAAAGTGGCGTTTTAATTTTATTGACGACGACAATGACAGACAAAATGTGTCCAAAGAAGGATATTGGAGGAGGAATTTTAACGTTGTAAACATGGCGAGGAATCCTACTTGGTCTTCGTGAAAGTGTCGGGCCCATTCCGCTGATAGAAGGTGACGTAACTCGACAGATATCTGTAATTGGGTTATCGGCCGTGGTCTAGTTGACCTGGAGTGAACCTACTGTCGAAACGGCCAACCAGCGGCCCCAAATGGAAGGCGGCGGAGACGACGGCAGCTGTGCCCCAGTTCCGCCAGCGTCTGGAGCCATTGGCTCGGTGTTTATCGCCAATCCTCATGCAACAAGGTCGTCATCACATCCCGGGCACTTGACTGATTGACCGGACGGGCTGCAACTCTTTCAATGACGCCTGCTTTTTGTTCTTTTCTTGCTCTTTTTTGGCCTGCGTTGTTGCAGGAAAGGTGATGGGTGATGCTGGTATGAACAACGGAGAAATCTGTGGGATTTACTATTGCTGATAAGTAGAACTTGTGGCATAGTATCTCTGTTCGATCTAATTACCGTCTGCATATTAATAATATTAAACTACATCGATGTCCTACTTAGTAGCATCGTATATGGCATGGCTGATGACAGATAGATTCCAGGAACCGACGGCTTCAACGAAACGGAGACCTGTGACCTACAAATTGCTATATTGTAAAATGCGATAGTAGGGAAAGTTGTCGTGCACTTAGTAGGGATGTAGATTAGGTTGCAAGTTCGAATCAGATTAACAGGAAGGCTCACCAAGTTACAATGGATTTTCACAACAATTGTTCCCCCATACGTTCCATTTGAAATAAACCACACTATAAATTTCTACATCCCGAAAGAACCTACTTTTCGAGATATGATTTTTTTCAAATTCTTGAATCCAGAGCTATAAGCGCTAACCACCCTATAAATTTCTACATCCGGAAATAGCCTAGTTTTCGAGATATGATTTTTTCAAATTCTTAAATCCAGAGCTATAAGCGCTAACCTCCCTATAAATTTCTATATTCGAAAAGAGCCTAGTTTTCGAGATATAATTTTTTCAAATTTCTTGAATCCAAATCTATAAGCGCTAACCACCCTATAAATTTCTACATCCGAAAAGAGCCTAGTTTTCGACATATGATTTTTTAAAATTCTTTAATCCAGATCTATAAGCTCTAACCACCTACAAATTTCTACATCCGGAAAGAGGCTAGTTTTGGAGATATGATATCTTCAAATTTTTCAATCCAGAGTTATAAGCGCTATTGCAAACAGTACTATGTGCTAGACATATCAGGCAATAAATCTCGTCTATCTGCATACCGTACTGTCAAAATCTCCTTGAATAATATAAGTTATGAAAATGACATCAGATATACAGAGTAGGAGGAATATACGTGAAAATATTTTGATATTTAAGAAAAATGCAAGTAAAATAAAGCCCTATTTACTTTCTCCCGTGCCTGTATAGCTTTTCCATAAATGTATCACATATTTTATGAGATGATGTTTTGTGAATGGTAGTACTATGAAACGCCTGTCAGTTTAGACTATACGCACATCTTTCGATAACATTATTAAGGCTCAGAAGTTGAGGACATATAAATTGGCTACAAAGACCTTTAAAAAAACCTAAAGATATCCTAAAAAGGACCTATAGACTGAAAAAAGACGTAAAAAGGTGATCCAAATAAAATAATTTCAGTTTCAGTTACATTTTTAATGAATATAATGTTTCAAAAATTCAAAATTCTTGTGGTATGCAACACACAGTGCGAAAAAACTATATGAATGAAATGCTTCTTCTTTTAGACATTACATATTTTTTAGATTAACATAATTTGAAAAAGGAATTCCGTGTTTGTTAAAAAAAAGTAATTGAAGAATTTAGAATGAAAAATTTTTGCCACCTCGAACACGCAATGGACATTCTGGGGAAATAAATTGAAATTAGTATAACTAGAATCATATTTGGCTTAACCACACTAGGGTTACAGAAATTGGACTTCGAAAACCTTACATCAGTTAGCATTGCAGTGTATCACAATAGTCATCTCCAGGTCCTTAGGTGTAAAAGATCGTCGGTTTTCTGAAAGCACGTTGCGAAACATCGAGAAGCTTCTATAATTGAAGCAAGTGAGATCTCGTGGTGGATTCTTGAACTGTGAAAATGGAAGTAAAAATGTAGTCGAATGAAGTTGAAGTTCCAAGAAAAAGCTATTAAGAATAAAAAAAAGACTAAAAAAGGACCAATAAGTAAAAAAATCTCAAAAAAGGACAAATAAAACCCACCATTTTCTGACCTACAATGACCCAAAATGAACATATATTATGTTGGGCCTCGTCTTGGGACACTCGATAAAAAAGTATTTTTCCTCGGAGTCCTAATTATTATACTCCAGCATAAACAGTTAAGGGCGAAATTCCAACATATTACAGTACAATATAAATCATGACTTACCCCGTGTGTTTATATATACGATAAATTATTTGATAACCTGTTACAATACAAAAACTTTCATGGTAAGTCTGGATAGCAGGCAACCTCCTACCCGTAACTAGCGAGACGTTCGCAAAGGAAAAAATCGACTGGAAGTATTAACTAACCTAAAAACATCGTATTTTTAATGTTTAAAAAATAACTTCAAAGACTGAGAATTTTGTTACATAATGTGGTTCAATATACTGTTCATGATTACCTGCAAAAATATTTGCACGTTTGCCCCTCTCACTGTGTATAATATTCATTAAATTGACTATAGATTAGTCTATGAAGAAATGATAAGGAAATGTAAGCAAACCTGAAATTACTCATTGTACTGATCACAGTAGTGGAAATCGTTGTACAAATGCTAAAAACACAGTGGAACTTTGCACCACCAACGTTTCAGAAAAATAAGTCTCACTGTCAGCTTTAGAGCAGTTCTGTACATCAACATGAAAACAGAATCCTACAGGAGTGACGAATTTATCAGGTTTGTTGTCAAGGTACTCGGCTTTTGTCAGCCATATTTAAACATATTTACATATCTAGGAGATGAAAAGTGATTATGTGTTGACTGTGAGTTTATCACATTATCTCTGATTTCCTTTAATTGAGGTTCTGGCTGATATGTACATCTATTATCACGCAGTACATCTCACTTGACGATATGTTTCAGAGAAAGAACAATTGTTTGTATGCATCTGAAGTCTGACTACTGTAATATGTAGCTAATCGGCGATATATGCAATGGAGGGGGAAAGGAACTGGCTACCCTACCTCTTTATCTCCTGCCCTAGTTGCCTCATAAGTGGTACTTTGTTGGTATCACTTCTGAGGTTCAGACCTGTCTTTGGACAATTGACTAAACAATAATAATCTCTCTCATGCAATATAATATTCGTGCCAAGTAACAAAAGACTATCAGAGAACTTCCTAATGAAATTTTTCCAAGGTCTAAAGCCACAAACGTCAAGAGGCTGAACAATCGGTGTTGTACGCTTTAGAATTGTTTTCTATAGTCTGTATATCTTGAAACTGGTCCACAAATCTACCAAAAGAATGCTATTATCACTGACAGATGGAATGCAAGTATTGACAAGATATCGTATTCCAAAATTAAATATTTAAATATTAATATCTAATTATGAATACAAACAACAGCAGTAATTTCTACACATCAATACAATATCATACTGGTGACGAAAGTATGAGGACAGAAATTAAGAATATATTTCTCGATATGCATTGATTGCACTGCAAAGCTTCAAATGACTTTAAATAACTTTCAATTATCTAATTTTATCATAATCGGAAAATCCATTCACTACACATTTTTTTCCACATCTCGAAATGCAGTAGGTTAAATACGATCTGAAAACCAAACAAAATGGAGATAAGGTAAACATTTCCTAACGAAAACAACCTCTTCTTTCTATACACGTCAACGCATTACAATATTTCATTTTTCAGGTGTGAGTTTGTTCTCGGCAGTCAAGTGACGAATCTAAGCAACACATTGCGTCATTTACGTTGGTATGGACTGTATTTGTGAGAAAACGTAATGCGCAATATCTCAGCTCCAGCACAACATTGTACTTCCAGCATGAGGAAGGCCATCTTTCCAGGGTTTCTAACACTGAAGGTTAATACCTCAACCTGTGAGGATTGAAAACACGGCAACAACGCCAGTTATCACTATTCTCGAAGTTAACTAACGTTAGTAATCTCTACTACAAAGTATAAAAGATCACAAAGCACTTTCAAAATAACTGTATATCAAGAAACCAGAAGAATGGTATCTTTACAAGCAAGAACCTTCCATTAATACTTTAAAAGAAGTGAAATGTGTCATTTAAAATTCTATAAGTTCATATTCAACGACATAATTATGCAGTTAATGTATTAGAATGTCCAATGAATACGAGGAAAACATATAAAACAACAGATTTAATAATGTAAAAAAGAAAAATACTGTTATACATTCATATTCCTGGCATAGCAATTGACAACAAACATTTGGGGGTCTGTTAGAAAGACCTTGAAACATTGCAATTTAAAAATAATGGCGACAATATATAATCTGATATCGGAAACGAAGTAGTGAAAACAATAGATAGAAGCTGAATTATGTGTCTTTAATTCAGTGTTTACATAGCAAGATTCGATAAGCACAAAATTGAGGAATTGTGATATTAGATGTTAAATATGTAAACGGAAACATTGCACAATATAGAAAACATCAGACAACACGCATCCATCATACTTATAAAAATTGGTTGCCTAGATACATAATCGATTGCAAATCAGCAAGCAGCATCAGCTTTCGCAGCGCCAAAGAAATCGACAACGTGGGGATCGCAATACGTGTATGGTCCTAACTCCTGGTTGAAGGGTATACAGAAGCAGAAAAGAAACTGAAGAGAGCAACAAGATACAGACGATGAATTTAATAGAACAAAAACTGTCAAAAGAAGAGTCAGATAATCAAAGAATTATAAATATCGAAAGACGAAGAGCCAGGATACTCAAAGAATCAAAAGAATCAGAGCAAGAGTAACGAAAGAGTGAGAATAATAACAAGAATAATCGAAGAATCAAACGAACCCAAATAATAAGACTAGAAATAATAAAAATATGACTAAAAAAAGGATAATTGTTGTTGTTTAGTCAACTGCCCGAAGGTAGGTGATACCAACATGGCATCACTTATAAGGCAACTAGGCCAGGAGATGAGGAAAGGTGGCCAGTTCCTTTCCCCCTCCACTGCATACATCGCCGATTAGCTACATGTTACACTAATCAGACTTGAGATAATAATCAAAGAATCAAAATAATCCCAAAAATAGAGGTACTACGAATAATAAAAAAATATGAATGAAAAGAGGATTAAGAATCAATAAAGAATAGAGAGAAATGACACAGAATTCGGAATAATGAAAATATAGAATTAAAAAAAGAAAGCGTCAGAGAAATCAATGAGCGATTAAAATAAAAAAGAAGAATAAAGAGTAATAAAATCAAGAAAAACTAAACACAGCAGAATGAGAATAATAAATAAATTAGAGTATAATTAATAAAATAATTAGAAGAGTCAAAAACTAAAGTCAGAAAATGAAGCAATTAGATAATAATAATAATAATAATAATAATAATAATAATAATGATAATAATAATAAGAAGAATGATAATAATAATAATAAATCAGAATAATTAATAGAATCACAATCAGTACAACCAAAGAGTAAAAACAATCAACAAAAAGAAAATCGTAATAACTGAAGAAGTAAAAAGAAGAGAAACAAGAATCAGAAG